>NC_142348.1:23517500-23635000 GCF_054954075.1 Amborella trichopoda | reverse complement strand
TAACATTGGCTGGCATATATATAGTAAGACCCAGTTTCTACACGGCAAATAGAAATACGGGCCTGTTGATAAATCTATTTTTCAGATGGATTTTAAGACTTAAATAAATAAATTTTAAAAATTAAAATTAATAAATCTAATAAGAAAATATTTAGACCGTTTGTTTGTATTATTTTATATTTATCTTTAAAATGGATGCTTTACACGTTCTGAACCGCATATGTAGAAATGTTGTCCAATCCATATGAAACAATTTTCCACATGTTATTTATGGAGACGTAGTAATTAGAAAGGGAAAGGGTTTCTACGAGTCATGGGACTCCTAGGGACTCATATATAGAGATGAGTCATCTCTTAAAAATTCATTTTTGAGATAAATTTTAGACCTAATTTTTAAGGAATATATAACCTTTAACATGGATATCATGAATTTATTAGAAAAACAAATTTTAAAAGCTGAAACAGATAATTTTACGAATGAAATATTTAGACCATTGGTTATAACTTTTTTCGAAAGAAACTACCCATATGAATCCATCTTTAAGATAGATGTTTTATGCCTCTGGGAATACAAATTTAAGAATTCGTCCCCAGGTGCATACAACAAGTTTCCAATCTGAAGATGGTGATACCTCAAACAAAAATAAATTTGAGAAAAAGAAAAAAGAATAGAAATCTGGAAACGATGCGGTCCCTTCCACATACACATAGAAGGGACCTACAACGGTACTCCTGTAGGTGTCCAACATACTTGAATTTCCTGGAGTACAAGACTGATTTATTTGACATAAATTTTAGGAGAAAAAAAATGAGTTCCTTTGCCTAAATTTCACAATCAAAAGTGAACTAAGTTGAAAGTTCATTTCTTTGATATAAATTTCAAGAGAAAAAAATGAGTTCCTTTGCCTAGATTTCACAATCAAAAGTGGACTAAGTTAAAAGCTTAAATTATATCTTAGCTCGTTTTCCCTTAAGAGTCAAACTATTTTTTTTGTTAATTCAGATGTAGTGCGGTTCTCATACTTCCAAGCATATTGCTTTATTGTTGGTTGGTCCTTTTTGTTCCCCGTCTAATGACCTTTTTGATTTGAGCAACTAGGCTGGTAGAGCATGATAGCTTTCTTATGATCCACCGGTTAAGAAGTTTGGATTTACCTTTTGTCATAATGATGAGTTAGAAGTTAAAAGAGTTATTAAGCAAAGTCATTGGAGAGTAATCCATTTTTTCAACTACAAAAAAGTGTTTGCTTAAGTTTAATAGTAATTTTTTGTAACTACATCTCTGAGGGAAGAAGACGCAATCCGTTTGGCTAAGTGTTTGCTTAAGTTTAATAGTAATTTTTTGTGGACATTTTCTAGCTTCTTGAATACCATGGCACCGAAAAAACTCCTACCATTTAGACTGGTTGTTAAGTAGGGAACCCTTCAACAGAGCAGTAGAGACCGCCTCTTATTAATCTTGATCATGAAGAAGAAATGCAAACAGAGAATCCTAGTAATGCTATTGTGGACCCTCAACAAGTTCAAACTATGGCGGCGATGGATGGCTCTATTGAGGAAGCATTGATGATTCCCCCGTTAAATGTTTTCCCAGCTGAGAACCTAGAGTTGATTTCTTTTAAGGATGACAATTTCTCTCATTTGATGGTGATGAACATGAGGATTTTCAAAGTATCCTTGGGGACATGGGAGTGACTTTCAATGCTCTGAATAGACAGGTTGCAGATGCTTTATGAGGAAAGGTCTAGAGGGCCAAGGAGGAAGAAGGAGTAAGGTGGGAGACAAGGTCATCGAGACTCCTGCTGAAAAGACAAAAGCTGAGGGCAAAGGGATTGCCAAGAGTATTCCCAAGCCTACAAGATCATCGCCTAGCCTTGCACCTCAAAAAATGGATCAAGGTGGTGGTGGTTTGATCATCCTAAGTGATGACAGTGTAATGGAACCCGTAGAATCATGTACGTCCATATCCGCTGGGAAGGTGAGGAGTTTGTCGAAAATGGAGCTACTTATGCACCAAAATGAAGCTAATAAGTTGGAATGTTCGGGGCCTTGGTGAGTTGCGTCGTAAGAAGGAGGTAAAGCTTCTTATCCATAAATATAAGTTGATGTTTTGTTATTGCATGAAACTAAATTACCAAATCCGTCTCTTTTTATTGTTAAGGAGATTTGGATTTTGGGTTTGTTATTTTTTGTGGGGCGGATTATGTCGGTGCCTGTGGGGGTTTATGGATTGTGTGGGATCCTAATGTTTCATGTTGTCCTAACATCATTACAAGTACTTGTTTTGTGGGAGTTATTTTGGAAGGTCATTTTTCTTCTTATATGCGGTTGTTGATCAATGCTTTTAGAAGTGTGAGGGTCGCCTCTAAGTCACTGATATACTTAGACTATATGCCTCATGTGATTATGTGTTGCATAGGGTTAACAGAACTAAAAGGAAATAAGAACCCCAATATCCAAGTATAATAACCCTACATGGGATGGTGATGACTCATAGGGAATGAGTCCACACTCTGATACGAGAACAACTTGTGGCATGTGCACTCACAATTGCGCAAGAAGCCACTCCTCTAAGTGTAATTATCCAACTAGGAAGAGCTGGTACACATGTGCAGGGACCCTATATATTATTGTTTCTATGTCCCCAGGAGCACACCTGTAATTCACTCACACCTAAAAGTATTGGAAAATTGATTGGGATGACATTGATAAACCATATTATGCGTCCTTACCAGAGCCTTTGGATTATAGGCTTGTTACGTCATTCCAAGTGAATGGACCATCATCCCGAACTAGCGCAGTGCAGTACTCTGATACTAAAATTTCAACCTGTAGATCTCATTTACCTCTTGTCCAATTTTGTTTTGATATCAAAATAAGTATTTTTTTTATATGAAAAATGATTTTGAGATTTTTAAGAAATTTTGGCAATTTTTAAAATTTTTTTGGAGTTAGAATATGAGGTTTTTTAATTTATTTGGGGTATATTTCAATCAAGGAAAGCTAGGGGAGGCCACACGTACTATCCAAGTGGCTATAAGGTGACACAAGGCACCTCATGGGACCGACATGCCTCTAACATAAAATCCCCTTAGGTGTCTTTCCTTGGAATTGTGTGTTTTATAATAAGGAGTTTTATATAGTTTAAATGAAAAATAGTTCTATTACTTAAGTGAGTAATTTTGTCACACGCTTTAGATGGCACTCATGTAGTTTTCTTTCACATGTGTCTAGGGTTGAGGATACATCATGAAATTTTGGCTTAGGCCCTAAGTCTTGGATGATAATCATAGTATAAATCACATTTTGGTGTGGCATCATTTATTGGCTAAGGTCAGGTGAAATTTTTGAAATGGCTTCATTTCCTTTTGAGCAAATATAGATATGGCCATTTGAGTTCTTTACGGTGTCTAGCCCACTTGATGCTCCATACTTAAGGTGATCCCCATAGCCTTTACTCTTTCATTTTTAGAGTATTTCTTCTGTCTTTTTATTGCTATAAATTTGTGATTACAATAAAAATTTTCTCCTTTTATGCTCGAGTGTTTGTGATCTTTGATTACCTTGTAAAACTATGCATCCACACCACGTAATGTGCATAGTCTAGTTTTCAATCTTGAATTTATACACCACTTTCTCTACCATTTGGTTAATCTAATTTCTTTGAGAATTATATGAGATATTTCATGCATACTAGCAAGCATTTAGTGATTCTTTGAATGCCCCATCATAGTCATTTGATCCTAAAGCATTTCCCTTGTGAATCAATACTTGTTTTCTCTTGTCTATGGCCATATACTCCCATACATCATAAGATGTCTATGCTCATTGTTTTTATTAACATTATCATCAAAAGTACATTTATGTCTCTCATTTTGAAGCTAATAAAGTGGTTAATAATTGAGCATAAGCTTGTCGTCACATAAGTGAGACAAGCCCTTTGTATCACAGTCGTCTGTGCTGTCATACATGGGACAAAATTAAGACCCTAAAAGGTCCGCTTATGTGATCTTAGCACAAAGGGTTTGACAATTGGCTTCCCTTTTATACTTTTCACTTATTTGCTGCAATTTTGAGTTTTTAAATGTTTTGTGGTATGGAGAGTTGATCATGTAATGTTTGGAGTTGGTTTATATTGTTTAGAAAATTATATGTGCACAATGTTGTCAGATTCTCTTCGGAGTCGTCTTCGATTTGGTGAGAAAATGAAGCAATTCAGTGCTTTAGCCGATCGGGGGAAGACTTAAAATATTTTTAATTTAATAAATAAATTAGATATATATCTAAAATAAATAAAAATAGTGAAAAAATAAAAATGAAAAAAGAAAAAATATTTTTATATAGATATTTCTTTGCTTGGGCCGAAGAGGCCAAGCTTCAGCAAAATCGGCTTGAATCATACCCAAATTTGATTGAAGTGGCCCAAATCTAACTGAAACGACAGTACCAAGCTTCGCTTCACTTCGGTCTGGTCGCTCTGAAAAATGTGCAACATTAATTTCAAATGTTTAAAAAAAACATCAGGACTCCTAATGAACTACCAGAGAGCAAACACATTCGGGGTCAAATTCACCCATGTATTCCATATCATAGAAATACAGGCTTTACCTATCATACTGAGAGCGGAAGAGTTCCATAGGCTTGAACCTATGTTACAATTTACATCAGCCTGAAAGCTAGATTCGGGCCTTGAAGTCTATACATATGATTCTAGGAAAGGAAAATATACAAACACACATCAAATAAATCAATACCAAGGCCATCATGAGCCTATGTACTTGACTTTATGCAGAGGTATTATATGGATGGTCTGCTCCTTCGATATCAAGCTTATCGTGAGTCTAAATTTACTAGCTTCTCTCTCTCTCTATCAGATTATTGCAACGTAGCAGCAACAACAGTAGTATCAATGGGCTGATCCTTAACTTACTGAAAAATACAATCACTCTCTTCTATCTCTCTCAATCATGCAAATATCATCAAAGAGTGTTTATGTCTCAGTCTCTCACTGAGCTGAACTGATCCAATCCTGTCAATCCAATGAAATTGAAGTCCTTTCCTCATCAAGAATTGAGGTTTATATAATCCTTCAATAGTTGATAAGCATAAAAGCTTATCATGTTTATCTATTCGTTTATCACATGCCTTTATCTTTTATAATTGAGCCATAGACGATAACCATGTATCTTTGTTTGAATGTGAATGCTCTCATAGATGGCTTTGTTGATAACTACATGCTTGGTTAATGTTCATCTTATTTGACATTTGAATTCGAATTCGAAGCTCTAAGATTTCAGGAACACCGTGTAAGAAAAATAAGGGATTTTGTTATTCGTATCCATCGTCGATTAAGTTGTTGAAGCCAAGTTCTACCATGTCTGCATATTTCTTCTACCGCTTCTTGGTGATGAACCCTTTCGTCATGAAATTTGGAGAGATTGTAGAGAACCCAGAGACGAACCCAATGATCCAAGTTTCGCTTCAAATAGATTATATATGAGAGAGATATCGTTCAACAAAGTGGACCCTTTGCTGCTAGAAATTACGCCAGTAGGATTAGTGATTTGCAGGCTCAACCGCTCCTACCTCAAGAATTAATATAATGTCGCAACTTTTAATGGTGATAAAACATTAAGTCAGGAATCTAATGGTCATGGGTCAGCATTAATTCAAAAATCTAATGGTCCTGGACCCATGACAAAACTCCTCGTATATAGAGAGAAACCTCAATTTTGATGACCGGAGGTCATCCTGGCTTTGACAGACAGCGTATAAGGCCCTTGATTGTCAATGAATACAGATGAGGAGTTAAACCATTTCTGAATACTGTGAAACTTCACGGTGAGGCATATAATGCCTCAATTATGAATCCTTGAAAGTCTCGACTTCATCCCAAACATAAAATTTGGGGTGTCGGTCAAGGCATATCTTGACCACCAAATGAATACGGGTGCTAGGGTTAAGTCAACTCCGAATGATGCCCATTTTGTATAATTCTTGGACTTAAAGGCATATGAAACCTCATGAATCACATTTGCAAGGATGCACCTCATTGTGATATCATATGATGAGGCTTTCCTTAGGCTCCATCCATCAAACACTTTATCCTTGGCCAACGATGGATTCAAAGAGACTTATCGCATCTCACCAAACTCCTCCAGTATCATTCAGAGAGGTGTATATGGGCCATTGGATTGTATATGTATCTCATAATTTGTCTCAAATTGATATGATTTCATGGTCTCTTATCATCAATCATTAGTCACGATGCACATGTGTGACCGATGATGGATTAGGAAGCTTATCATTCTGTATCAAATTTATCATTCTGTATCAAATTATTTCACCTATCATATGGAGAGGCATATATGGGCCTTAGGAGCATATATATCCTAAAACTCTTCTCACGTTTGAGATGGTAAAGGTATCTTCTATCATCAATTGTTAGTCAAGGAGAACATTAGACCAACGTCAGATTGGATAGTGTCATACCACATCAAATTCCTTTAATATCTTATGAAGACACATGTATGAACCTTAGGAGTATATGTATCCTATAATTTGTCTCACATTGATATGGTTTGACTCCTCTCGTTATCATTAGTCATAAGTCATGATATATATGAGTTGACTGATAAACAATACTGTAAAGGCATCTTGGAGCCTTCATATGATGAGTCCTGGGAATATCATATCTTCATATCGTTGTATCATATCAGGGTTGTATCTTTAGAAATATCTTCACAGATCACGCTCAATATCTTATCGACTGTCCGTCAAGACATCTATCTGGCACCAGTTAAGCACTTGTTTTATAATTACACCTTCAATTTATTATGCGTCTGGTTAAAATGTACTTATTTTGTATGGTGACTAAAAACACAGCCAACAAAACCGCCCCAAATGTTATATGTGTGGGAGAATCCCAAAAGGTGTGTGACATCAGGTGATTTGGTGGTTTACCGACATCGATTATCCCTTTCATCATGGTCATGCATACATGCCTCGATTTCCTCAAGAATTCCTTTAATCTAGGAGTCTTGAATTAATGGCGGAACATACTCATCAAATCGTCAATTCTCAACACATTATCATCAGTATCCCTTATTTCCAAGAGATCACTCCTTCGGCTTCCATGTGAGTGCCTATAAATATTGGTTAGCTATGAGAACTCTACTCACATCACATCATAAGTTCTCCAAACCCAAACTTCCCTCGTCAGCTATCCATCTCTCTAAATATAATAGAGAGATCATATAATAGACATTCCCCTAGCCGTTATGGCAGCAAAGGGTAGTCGCAGCCAATCTTCTCACTTTTGGGTTGTTGGCATATCCTCATCTTCTTCAGAAGACTTTGAAGAAGGGGCCCATGAGGCAGCCTCAAAGGGAAGGCTTAAAAAAAACCCAACCCAAATCAAGCAACTCGCCTACAAGAGCTAGTGAAAAAGCTTTGACCTGTGACTAAACTCATATCATGAGCACTGGTTGTCAGACAAAGCCTTAACATTAATTGTCGGTCAAAGCTTTAGGATGAATATATCTGGAATAAGTCCAAGGTTGAACTTATGACCTAAGCCATATCATGAGCATTAGTCGTTGGTCAAAAACCTCTGACAAATATATCTGGAATCAATCCGAGGTTTAGACTTATGACTTGAGCCATACAAGGGGTATTAGTCGTCAATCAAAGCCAAAGACAATATATATATATATATATATATAAGAAATGAGTCTAAGGTCGGATCTTCGACTTAAGCCATATGGTGGGCAATTGTCATTGGTCATACTCTTAGACCAATATGAGAAGTGAGTCTAAGGTCGAACCTTCAACATCAGCTATAACAGGCATCAGGCGTTGGTCAGAGTCTTAGACCAATATATGAGAAATGGATCTAAGGTTGAACCTTTGAATTAAGCCATGACAAACATCAATCATCCATCAAAACCTTAGGCAATATATGAGATATGAGCCTAAGGTCGAACCTTCGACTTAAACCATAATAGGCATGAGCTGTCGATTAGAGTTTTAAACCAATATATGAGAAATTGATCTAAGATCAAACCTTCGAATTAAGTCATGATAAGCACCAGTCACTTGTCAGAGTCTTAGCCTAATATATGAGAAATGCACCTAAGGTCGGACTTTCTACTTAAGCCATGACATGCATGAACTATCGGTCAATGAGTCTAAGGTCAAACCTTTGACTTAAGCCTTAACATGCATGAACTATCGGTCAAAATCTCAGACCAATATATGATAAATGGAACTAAGGTTGAGCCTTCAGCTTAAGCCATGATAGGCATCAGTCGTCAGTCGGAACCTTGGTAATATATGAGATACGAGTCTAAGGTCGAACCTTCAACTTAAGCCATAACAGGCATGAGCCATCGATTAGAGTCTTAGACCAACATATGAGAAATGGATATAAGATCGAACCTTCAACTTAAGCCATGACAAACATCAATGATCTGTCAGAGTCTTAACCCAATATATGAGAAATGTAAGGTCAGACTTTCGACTTAAAGTCATGACAGGCATCGGTAGTTGGTCAGAGCCTTAGACCAATATGAATGATATGCAGATGAGTTCCGATTAATTGAAACTCTTTTATCCTATTTTGGATGTCATGTGTCCCAAGAAATTCCTAAAGGAAGGAGATGATTGGTGGGAAAAGTGCACCAGAGTTGAATTAGCTCGTCATAGACCCGTATACCAAGCTGACGGCAATGTCAATGAATATCTAAGATGGCCCCTTTCTATCAATTATTTGATCGAACCTCTTGGCGTTGGCAAGTTTAGCAAGGATTATCATCCGGGTCTTCCTCCATAAAGCCTCCTTCTCCATTATGCGCATAAAATTGTCGTTGAAAATAGAATATTTCCTATACTTGCACATCTAAAACAAGGATATGTTATATATATATATATATATATATATATATATATATATATATATATCTGTGTTTGTGTGTGTGTGTATGTGTGTGTGTGTGTGTGTTTTACGTATATATCTGTGTAATATATATATGTGTAATATATATATATATATATATATATATATCGTTGGATATGCACATAAAATTGTCGTTGGATATGTTTTAGATATATATATGTGTAATATATGTTATATATATATATATATATATATATATATATATGTGTGTGTGTGTGTGTGTGTGTGTGTGTGTGTGTGTGTGTGTGTGTGTGTGTATGTGTAATATATATATGTTTTAGATATATATATGTGTAATATATGTATATATATGTGTAATATATATATCGTTGGAGATGTGATATCTAAAACAAGGAAATTAATACCAAAGAAAAGAAAAAAAAAAAAAAGGAAAATATCTCCTTATACCCTATTTTTAACTTTCATATCTCATGAGATCCAAGAAATGAAAATGTTGCTTGTTAGCAAAATGCCTTCATCTTTTCTATTTTACAATCCCCTGGACCCCTTTAACCATAAAATTTTGACCCAAACAAACACTAAAATGACGCCCTATTTAAACTACATCACTCTCTCTCTAAAACTCAATCTCTCTCTCTTCGCTTCTCGGTGAGTTTACCAGTCAAGGGGTTTAGCTTGAGCTCGAACACGAGCATACTTCTTATGTGTGAAAGAGAGATGGAGTTTGGGTTTTAGAGAGATGGAGTTTTAGAGAGAGAAAGGTGAAGTTTGAGTTTTAGGAAGAGAGATGGAGTTTTGAGTGTGAGAGAGAGAGACAGAGTTTGGGTTTTAGAGAGAAATGAAGTTTTGAGAGAGAGAGAGTCGATGATTTAAGCGAGAGATGGAGTTTTAGAGAGAGAAAGAGATAGAATCATTTCATAAGTTATTGAGGCCAATAATACATGGTCAAAAGGGTTTAGGAGGTTGGAAGATAAAAAAGATGAAGTCATTTTGCTTACAAGTAATATTTCAATTCTTGGGTCTAATGAGATATAAAAGTTAAAAATAGAAAATTAAAGGATCTTATCCCAAAAAAAAAAAATACACTCTCTATGTGCCTAAAAAGAATAGAATCCCAAGATTGCACTGGAACCATCCAATTTTTTGAGGATATGATCTAGATGTTAAAGAACTCAAAATCTACAATTTTTTTATTTGAAAATAATTATAATTTGAAAATAATCATCTAATTATAATTAGATGGAATGCAAAATTTCAAATCAAATGCAAAAAAAATTCTTTAAAATAAATGTTTCACCCGATGGAGTAAATGTATAGTATGCTCCTGAACATACACAATGCAAGGAGAGAGAGAGAGAGAGAGAGAGAGAGAGAGAGAGAGAGTGTTGGCATGTGGGCCTTTAAAGAGTAGTTACTACATTACATTATTAGAAATATTCATCAACATTTAACCTCTATCGATGCAAAAAAAGCACTGGTTATAGTTGTGAAAATTAGATTTGCACAAAAATCAAGGTAAAAATGATTGGAGTTTGTTATCTCATGTCAGTCAAGGCCCGTCAGTGAGATGTCTAGGGCTAGCAATGGATCGGGCCAGCCCATTGCCAACCCAGCCCGGCATTGGCAAGACTGGGTCAAAGGGATATTGGCTCAAGCCAAGCTGGGTCACATAGACTATTTTAAAAAAAACAGAAAAAAAAAAAGAAGTCTTTAAGGAGAAACATCAAGCCTGGCATGGTCTGGCCCCGGTAGACTCGGCCCTTGAGCCACAGTGACCTGGTCCTCAGGCCATATTTTGTGGCTCGCAGCCTACCTCTTTTGGAATCAGGCCGGACTGTGTGACCCATTGCCAACCCTCTTAGTTAACCGCTCGCCACAAAGAACCTTTAGGAATAAGGATTCTATACAACGAAACTAGTAAACTTTAGTATACTGAGGTCACAATTACTTATAACCATCCGATGTAAAACTTGATAGCTTGAGGGTGTCACAAAGATCGAAAAAATTTATGAACCTAGAGCTCGGTCAATGAAATAAATATACCACCAAATTTTACATCTAATGGTCAAGATTATTTATGACCACCATGTACCAAAGGTAAATGGTCTCATTGTATACTTTCCCTTGAAAATATAGTAGTTTTGCAAGTACATTCATTAAGAAGCCTTTGGTTACCAAAAACGCTAAATTTACGGTAGGAAAAGTGTTTCGTGCATCAGGGGACGCATGTCATATGCGCCCCCTTGATGCATCAAACATCCATCTCAAAAATATCATATTTTATTTTTAAAAGTTATTCTTTTTTTAGATTCATATTCACCGTGATGGAGATTCTCAACTGCTAAACTTTTGGATCTATAATCCATCTCGAAGATGAGATGGATTTTGGAGGGAGGACTTATATAAATAGATGAGTCGGGGGACCGTCATTTATGGTTTCACATACATACAGTTACTAAAATTCAATCCCCAAATGCCCATCACATTCCAAGAACCTGTTGAAAAGCTAAAAAACTTCTTGTCCTTAGACAAGTTTCAGTAGGGAATACCTTCTTTCAAGTATCATGCAATGGGTGTGGAATATTTTCCTTTTGAGTATTGTACAATTGCTCCATCTTTAAAGTGAGATCAGAAAATGAATTCAGAAAAATGAATTCAGAAAATAATTATCAGATTAAATTATAATATACAATGTCATGGCTAATACATGAAGAGACAAATAAATAGATAGAAATGGACAGATGGATGGATTGATAGACAGACAAATAAATAGATAGATAGATAGATAGAGGGAGAAAAAGGGAGTATTGCAAATTAATTGTTATACACAGCAACTTCAAGTGAAGATCAGAGCAAATATTCAATGAATCAGCAACCTCTTTTGGTTCTATTTCTTTCCTCCTACCTCTGCAACTCGTAAGGCAATGAAAGGTCGGTTCTTCTTCTTTTACACCAATCTCCTATTGGAATTCGACTTTTGATCCTTCAAGCTGATAATACATAGGCAAATTTATAGTGTTAACTAGTGCAAATGAAAACCTTTAATCAGGTAAACAAAGGAAAAATGACATTGTTGAGATGGATTTGCGAGAGAGAGAGAGAGAGAGAGAGAGAGAGAGAGAGAGATGTTTAGGACTCCTCAGATTAAACCACAAGAGAGCATTAAGTTTGATGATGCATATGATATTAGACACCGATAAGGTGGGGGGGTGGGGAGAGATATTTAAAACTTCAGAATAATACCGGCAGAAGGGGGGGGTGTTGGGGGTGGGGATAGATATAAAACTTCATATTAATATGGTGGGGGGGGGGGGGGGGTGGGGGAAAGCGACCATCCCTTGTTCTTCAGTGCTCTCAACTGGATTAGCATTTGAAAGTGATCTAGTAAGGATAGCTCCCTATCATGTCTGGATCACATCTTTCAAATGCCTTTTCCATTTCTCCATTGCTCAGACATTGCATCAGCTAGAGTTAGCACAACCATTGAAAAGTTCTACAAGTTCAAAATAATTGGGATATTGGCATTGCTCACCCAAGTTGAAGAGCAAGATCCAACTTTTTTTGAAGCTGAGTAAAGAGATCATGAAATCCAAGGCTGTAAAATAACTATTAGAACCCCTTTCCCATGTGTGTGCATGAAAGGTAACAGGTAGATTTGTTGATTTTGCTTTTTTCTTCAGAGATGAGATTGGGTTCATTTGATCATTTAATTGTTTTAGTTATCTTAGGTAAATAAGTCTTTTTATGCTATAGAGAACTGAGGGATAGAGTTGGAATTTAATTTGAGAAGATGAAGGGCTAAGATTTAAGAGTGACTAGGGTTTCTTATGGGGAAAGGGACTTAAGGTTACTTTTATAAATATGTAAGAAGGAAAACAAAACTAGAAGTATTGAATTTTGGGTCTCATAAAAAAAAAATTTATGTTTTATTTTCCTTCTCTGATTTTCCTAAATCATGTTGTAATATGCAATGCACTCTCATGACTCATGTTACAAAAAAATCATACAATCTTCGAAGGAATATTCATCATGGGAAAACAATGGTATATACATGGTCAAGGGAAATTATGACAAAACCCAATACATTGTAGAAATCCCCATTCACCCTCCACTAAAGCCATGGATAATGATGGAGGAAGATTGGCAACCACCCTCAGGTGAGTGGCTCCATGTCAATCTCTATCACTGTCCATCACTTCAATGTATAAGGAAGATCCAACATGACCGGGGTTTTACCATACTGCAGTGGATTAGAATATACTTTGCCCATGGTAAAACAAATGTAACTAACTACATATTTATCAATCCATATAAACCCCAGAATGGGTCCTTTCACACCTTTATAGTGATTCAACTTAGCAACATATTTTAACAGGAATGTTCAACAAACCCCTTTTCTGCTCACCTCGTTATTTTCCGCTTGACCCTTCAGTGGCTGACAATGTAAGCTCTTGCGGAAATTGTCATGAACAGTATCAATGATCACAAAAGAGGAATGCTTTGCACGACGTAAGGTATCAAACTGTAAATGATTATCTACACAGAAGCCTAAGAAGGCTTGTGGTGTATAAAATATTTCACTTTGCAAAATACCATCCTTGTCCTTGGTACTTGAAGGAGGATCATTCATCTCAACCTGCAAGGAGTTAATATGTGGTGTTAATATAGCCAAAAGCATAGCGATCAAAAAGCTAAATGAAGCTGTAAATAGAATTTAGTAAGGGTAAATATAACCTAATAAAATGGAAATGGGTAAAGCAATGTAGATTGGATCATCAACCTCCATTGATGGGATGGAGAGTGATGGAGAGAAGTAAGGTTTCCATGTCAGTTCAAGTGAACCCAACACACACTCCATCATGGCCCATCTTTCAAAGTGGTTTGCAATGACCCAATGGACCATGATTTTTATATAGTCCACCATACTATACAGTCACATTTAAGAAATCTATAAAATATTAAAAGTTGAAATGCACATAAGATAATCCATGTATGATGAAATTTAGATGAGACTTCATGTCCAATTGCTCTACTTACAGGAGAAAAGGAATGCCTTCCCCTTCTGTTACAGGGAATTCGATTCTTGCAATCAACATTTTGTTCGGCCTCATAACAACTTCAAGATAAACAAAAAATTAGTTAACATTTTCATCATTTAAAAGTTAAAAACTGCTTTTGATTCAAATAGATATTGCATCACATACTGGCCGAATTAAAAGGTGAAATTATAAGTTCTTTAAAATATCCACTTTAGTGCATTTTTGCAATTAAATTCTATGGCATTCATTCAGTTTACGAAAGCTTTTCTTTTCTGTTCTTAATAAAACATAGATGATATGATTTTCCAGAATCATGCGAGTTTATTTTAAGACCAACATTTGAAAGACATAAGTCACTTAGAAGGGTAAATTGTAAAAATTCATTCACTATATCAAAATAAGCACTTCTCACAAAGATAAAAATTTTCACACAACATACAAACCCGGAGCTTCCTAGATAAATCAAATTCACCACAGTACTTGCATGCATGCTGCATGTGAACCACAATAAAATCCTCCCTCTTCTTACAAATGGAATCTCCAAGCTGGCAAAGGAAATACAGTGTAAATTAGCATTACATTCAATAAGATGAACAAACTAACAAAGAAAGAACCACACAAACCCTTAAAAGGTAAGAACCACACAAACCCTTAAAAGGCGGAAAGAATGTTAAAGATCCCAAGAAAATGGCAAGTTAACTAATTAATGATGTTATCTTTGTAAAAAAGTGGCATCTGAGGACAAATGTGGTTTTTTGATAAGTGGTCAAGAATGTTTAATATATAACAGTTCAAGTAGCAAAAAAAAAAAAGAATGGTTTTGAAAGATATCGCTAAAAGAAAATTGGTCCGTACTTTCTGTGTCAAGAGTGCTTCCTTTGCAGTATCATTTGCAACAATAGCTTGGGTTGAATATTTTGTAGCCACTTTTGAAGGTGGTCTTTTTCCACTCTTTTGTCATTTTTCACCATCTTCTTTATCAATATTAGCAATAATACAATCTGCCCTTCTAGAAAAGTAATCCCCATCAAAATATGGCACAAAAGTCAAGGTCACCTTTGCCTTCTTTTCACTAGTACGCACAAAGAATTGTTCATACATAAGTATGCTCCACTACAATATTTTCATCTATAGCCTTTTGTATCGTATCAAGATACCTAAGAAACAAACAACTAGTTATACTCCAGCTCATTATAAGTTCCCCTCTAAGACAGAGTACTTTAAACCTCAAAAATTGGCATTTATTGTTAGCAAATTGGCATTTATAGTAATGACTGGATGCAGAAGAAAATAAGAATACACGGGCTCACACACGCACACATGCACCCACTGCAAGAAAGAGAGAGCTCACCACTGACGTAGTCTATCCAACTTTGGATATATTATATTTCCACACAGTCACACACACCCTCACACTCACACTCACACTCATAGATATATATATTACACATATATGTGTGTTGTGTCCCCCAAAATGTTTCGGGGGTACTTTGGTTAATTTTTGTTTCATGAATTATTATTTTTATATTTTTATTAGGTGGGCTCACTAAGATGTACACATGCTCCAATTTTCAGAGCATTTTGATTTGTAGAAAAAAAATGAAAAATGAAATACTACCAAACAATCGTGACTGTGCGATTAACTTTGGACGGTGATGAGGGTAGGCGAAATCACTATTCATTCTCACCTATAAGCATTCGGAAGAATTTTTCTCATATCAATATATATATATATGTGTGTGTGTGTGTGTGTGTGTGTGGTATAAAAATTAGTGTACATATATGCTAATAATTGTATAAATATATAATAAGTGTTTACACGATCATATACATCAATGTATATATATCAGTGAATTACATATATGCAGTTATAAACTTTACTCGTACGCACATATCAGTATATATACATCGTATATATACAGCCTTCACATACACATATGGATATATTTTTTACACACTTATAACTGTATATATAGCTTATAACTAATTTATTGTATGGTTATATGCATCAGTCTATATATATACACTGAAAGCAATGGTATGTATTGCTATACATCAATATATACAAAAATTGTTTTAATAAATGTATGTACATTAATGTATATGACCATATATACAATTATTATCAGTTTATACAGTTATTAGTGTATATATACCCAGATTTGTATACTACACACACACACACACACACACACACACATAGATATATATATATATATATATATATATATATATATATATATATATATATATATATATATATATATATATATATATATATATATATATTTATATATATATATATATATATATTTATATATATATATATATATATATTTATATATATATACTAGACATATATGCGTGTTGTTTATGAACTGATGTATGTATATTTACGATATGTATATATACTCATATGTTTTTCTATATATATATATACTGATATGTGCACACACATGCATCTTTATGTATTGATAAGTTCGTACATACATTTCTATTATTGATTGATATATATGACTATATTGACACTGATTATCATTTGATACAGTTATTAGTGTATATGTATATATGTGTAAAGTTTTTATATATACAGTAATATATAAGATCGTGTATATACTTATTATCAGTGATATATACTATTATTAGCACAATTTGTGTACATATTGATGTATGCAATACATTAGTTATCAGTGATAGGTACATATATGTTGTGTATGTATACACTAATACATGCATTCTATATACATTGATATATATGACCATATAAACGATATGTATATACAGATATGTATATGTGTATACTGATGTATTTATGAGTGTATATATATGGCCATATAAACGATATATATGAGTAGTTTATATATGTCTATATAGTGTGTATATATATATATGATATGTATATACTGATATATTTATGCGTGTATATATAAACTTGTGATTAGTTATATATACACTGATATGCACACTCACACGCACACGCAACCTTTCGCATTGATAGTGCATACCTACATTTCTATATACATTGATATATAGGACCATATAGACAGGTTTTATCCGTTTATACAGTTTTTAACGTATATGTACACTGATATGTATATACGTACGCTCATATGTATATGTATAAAGGTTTTATATAAACAATAATGCATAAGACCACATATATACTAATTATCAGTGATATATACAGTTATTAGCACATGTTATGTATGTATTAATGTATAACAATATATACCATTGTTTTTAATATATATATATATATATTGATGCATGAACCATACAAGACATTAGTTATTAGCAATCTATACAGTTATTAGTGTATAAAAACTACATTGATACGTGCGTGTGTGATGTTTGTATATATACGTATGTGTGTTTGGGTAAAGTGCATAACTATATATATATATATATATATATATATATATATATATATATATAGTGCACTAATATATACATTTCTATATACACTGATGTTTATGACCATATATATACACTTATTATTTGTTTATATAGTTGCTTGCTATCATTTATATACAATTATCAATGTATATATACACTGATATGTGTACGCACATGCACCATAACGCGTTGATATGTGCATATATATTGTGTATGTATACACTAATTAATACACGTATTTTATATACATTAGATGATATATGTGCACGTATCAACGTGTAAGGTTGCATGTGCGTGCGCGTAGCAGTGTATATATACATTGATAATTGTATATAACTGATAGCAATCAATTGTATACATACACGCATAAACATATGAGTATATACATATCGTATATATACACACATCACGTCATACATAACATGCATATATGTGTAGTATATATATCTGTGAGTATGAGTGTGAGTGTGTGAGTGTGTGTTTGTGTGTGTAAGTGAGTGTTTGACAATTGTGTGAGTGTGTATAATATATAAATCAGTGGAAATATATGTTAATATATGTATAAATTGAAAATAAGTGCATATATAGTCATATACTTCAATGTATATAGAAATGCATATATTAGTGCAATGTATATATACAGTTATGCATTTTCCACATACACACATATCAGTTTACACACATCGTATATATACAGACATCACGCACACACACACACATAGCAATGTATTTTTTACACACTAATAACTGTATATATAGCAGATAACTAATGTATTGTGTTGTAATATGCATCAGTATAACTAATGTATAGCAAATAACTAATGTATTATATGATTATATATAGTGAAAAAAATGGTATATATTGCTTTGCATCAATACGTACAGAAATTATGCTGATCACTGTATATATCACTGATCATAAGTATATACATGGTCTTATACATTAGTTTAAATATATATCATCTAGACATATGCACATGAGTGTGTGTATAAACATATCAGCGTATATATAAACTAATAACTGTATAAACTAATGTATTATATGATCATATATATCACTGTAAATAGAAATATATGTATGCACTATCAATGCGTAAAGGTGCATGTGCGCATGTATTTCAATGTATATATACATTGATAATTGTATATAACTGATAGCAAACATACACACATGCATAAATATATCAATATATACATATCGTATATAAACACACATCAGTCTATACACAACACGCATATATGTGTAACATATATTTCTGTGATTATGAGTGTGAGTGAGTGTGAGAGTGTGAGTGTGAGTGTGAGTGTAAGTGTGAGTGTGAGCGTGAGTATTAGTATGAGTGTGTGTGTGTCTGTAGTATATAAATCAGTGTACACATACATTAATAACTTTATAAACTGATAATAAGTGTATATATGGTCATATACCGCAATGTATAAAAAATTATATATATTAGGGCACTATATATAGACAATTATTTACTTTACATACAAACATATCAATATATACACATCGTATAGATACAAACATCACACACGCACACACATATCATTATATTTTGTGTACACTAATAACTGTATATATAGCTGATAACTAACATGTAGTACAATTATATACATCAGTATATATATATATATATATATATATATATATATATATATATATATATATATATATATATATATATATATATATATATATATATATATATATATATATATACACTGAAAGCAATGATATATATTGCTATATATTAATATGTATACAAATTGTGCTAATAATTGTATTTATCACTGATAATAAGTATATACATGGTCTTATACATTAGTCTGTATATAAACCTATTATACATATACATATGAGTGTGCGTATATATATATATATTAATGTACATATACGCTAATAATCGTATAAACTGATAGTAAATGTCTACATAGTCATATATATCAGTATGTTAAGAAATGTATGTATGCACTATCAATGCGTAAGAGTGCACGTGTTGCGCATATCAGTGTATAAATAATTGATAGTAAGTTTATACATACATGCATAAACGTATTAGTATATACATATCGTATATATCTATACATTGCATATATATAAACTGATAATAAGGGTCTATATGGTTAAATACATTAGTGTATATAGAATGCATGTATTAGTGTATACATATACAGTATATATGTACTTATCAACGCACAATGCAACTTGTGCATGCGCATGCCGGTGTATATAAACATTGATAATTGTATATAACTGATAGCAAGCAAACTATATACATGCAAGCATAAACCTATCAGTATATACATATCGCATATATAGACACATCAGTCTATGCACAAAATGCATATATGTATAATATATATATATACATATCTGTGAGCATTAGTGTGAGTGTAAGTGTGAGTGTGTGGGTGAGTGTGAATGTGTGTGTGTGTGTGTGTGAGTGAATGTGTGTGTCAGTGTAAGAGTCTGTGTGAAAGTGAGTGTGAGTGTGAGTTTGAGTGAGTGTGTGTGTGTGTAGTGTATATATCAGTGTGAGTGTGTGTACAGTATATATATCAGTGTTCGTATACGTTAATAACTATATAAACTGATAATACGTGTATATTTGGTCATATACATCGATGTAACTAGAAATGTATATATTAGTGCGTTGTATATATACAGTTATGCACTTTACACACACATATTAGGATAACACATCATATATATATATATATATATATATATATATATATATATATATATACATTCATCACGCACACACACACACACATAGCAATGTATTTTATACACACTAATAACTATATATATAGTTGATAACTAATGTATTGAAAGGTTATATGCATCAGTATATATATATACACTGAACACAATGGTATATATTGCTAGCCATCAATACGTACACCAATTATGTTAATAATTGTATATATCATTAATAATAAGTATATATGCAGTCTTATACATTAGTGTATATATAAACCGTTTGTACATATGTATTTGAATGTGCGTATATACATATCAGTGTACATATACGCTAATAATTGTATATGAATACAGAGTAAATCGAAATATATGAAATGAATAAGGGTGCATATGTATGAGCATATCAATGTATATATAAATGATAACAAGTTATACATACACTCATAACTATATCAATATATATATATATATCATATATATATACACTGTATATATATATCATCAGCAAATGCGTATCTATATGATCATATATATCACTGTATATAAAATGCATCTATTAGTGTACACATACACAGTATATAAGCACTTATCAATGCGTAAGGGTGCACGTGCTTGTGTATACCAGTGTATATATACTTTGATAATTGTATAAAACTGACAGCAAGCAATTATAACATACACGCATAAACATATCAGTACATACATATCGCATATATACACACATAAGTCTATACACAACACACATATATGTGTAATATATATATCTATGAGTGTGAGTGTGAGTGTGAGTGTGTGTGTGACTGTGTGAATGTGAGTTTATGTGAGTGTAAGTGTAAGTGTGAGTGTGAGTGTGAGTGTGAGTGTGAGTGTGTGTTTGTGAGTGAGTGTGTTTGTGTGTCTGTGTGTGTGTGAGTTTGGGTGTGAGTGTGTGGGTGTGTGTGTGTATGTTTTAGTATATAAATTAGTATACATATACGTTAATAATTGTAAAAACTAATAATAAGTGTATATATGGTCATATAAATCAATGTATATAGAAATGTATACATTAGTTCACGGTTTACATACAGTTATGCCCTTTATACATATACGCATATCAGTATATACACATCGTATATATACAGACACCACGTACACACACACATATCAATGTAGTTTTCCACATTAATAACTGCATATATAGTTGATAACTAATGTATTGTATGGTTATATGCATCAATATATATATATATATACACACACACACTGATAGCAAATTTATACATATATGCATAAACATATCAGCATATACATATCGTATATATAGACATTGTAGATATATATATATAAATTGTTAATAAGGATCTATATGGTCATATATATTAGTGTATATAGAATGCACGTATTACTGTAAACATACACAATATATATGCACTTATCAATACGTAAAGGTGCATGTGCATACGCATATAACTGTATATATACAGTAATAATTATATATAACTAATAGGTAGCAACTATATACATACACGCATAAATATATCAGTATATACATATTGTAGATATACGCACCAGTCTATACACAATACACATATGTGTGTAGTACATATATATGTGAGTGTAAGTGAGAGTGTGTATACATACACAGTACATTGACACTTATCAATGCGTAAGGGTGCATGTGCATGCACGTAACAGTGTGCATACATTGATAATTGTACATAACAACAGATAGAAAGCAATTGTATATATACAGACATAAACATATCAGTTTATACATATCATATAAGTACATACACAACACGCATATATGTGCAGTATATATATCTGAGTGTGAGTGTGAGTGAGTGTGAATGTGTATGTGTGTGTGTAAGTGTGAGTGTAAGTGTGAGTATGAGTATATGTATGAGTGAGTGTGTGTGTGAGTGTGAGTGTGAGTGTGAGTGTGAGTGTGAGTGTAAGTGTGTGTGTAGTATATAAATCAGGGTACATATACGTTGATAATTATATAACTGATAATAAGTGTATATACAGTAATATAGATCAATGTATAATGAAAGGTTAAATGCATCAGTATATATATATACACTGAAAACAATGGTATATAATGTTATGCAACAATACGTACAAAATTTTTACTAATAACTGTATATATAACTGATATTAATTATATACATGGTCTTAGACATTAGTGTATATAAAAACCGTTTATACATTTGCATATGAGTGTGCGCATATATATCAGTGTACATATATGCTATTAACCATATAAATTGATAATAGGTATCTATATGGTCATATATATCAGTGTAAGTAGAAATTTATGTATGCACTATCTATGCGTTTGGGTGTAAGTGCATGCGCATGTCAGTAGATATATAATTGATAGCAAGTTCATACATACACGTATAAACATATTAGTATATATATATTATATATATATACACCCTGTATATATATATAAACCACTAATGAAGGTCTACATGATCATTATATTAGTGTATGTAGAATGCATGTATTAGTGTATACATATACAGTACAAAAGCACTTATCAATACATAAGGGTGCATGTGCGTGCGCATATCCATATATATATATTGATAATTATATATAACTGATAGGAAGCAATTGTTTGCTACACGCATAAACATATTAGTATATATACACGCATCAGTCCATACACAACGTATATATATGTGTAGTATAAATATCTGTGAGTACGAGTGTGAATGTGAGTGCGCGAGTGTGAGTGTGAGTGCAAGTGCGAGTGTGTGAGTGTGTATTTTTTACACACTAATAACTATATGTACAACTGATAACAAATGTGTTGTATGGTTCTATGCATCAGTATATATATATATATATATATATATATATATATATATATATACTTTGAAACCAATGGTATATATTACTTTACATCAATATGTTTTCAAATTGTGCTATTAACTGTATATATCACTGATAATAAGTATATACATGGTCTTATACATTAGTGTAGATATAAACCCTTTAAACATATGCATATGAATGTGCGTTTATACATATCAGTATACATAGACGCCAATAACAGTAAAAAAGTTTGGGTAAAAAATAACAGCAAAAATTGATAATAAGTGACTATATGGTCAAGTATATCAATGCATATACAAATGTATGTACGCAGTATCAATGCGTAAGGGTGCATGTGCATGCGCATATCGGTGTATATATAACTGAAAGCAAGTTTATACATACACGCATAAACATATCAATATATACGTATCGTATATATATACACACTGTATATATATATATATATATATATATATATATATATATGTAACAGTATATATTGCTATACATCAATACGTAAACAAATTGTGCTAATAACTGTATATATCACTGATAATAAGTATATACATGGTCTTATATATTAGTGTATATATAAACCCTTTAAACATATAAATATGAGTGTTCGTATATACATATCAATGTACATATACGCTAATAACTGTAAAAACTGATAAAATGTATCCATATGGTCATTTATATCTGTGTATATAGAAATATATGTAAGCACTATCAATGCGTAAGGGTGCATGTATGTGTGCATATCAGTGTATATATAACTGATAGCAAGTTTATACGTAAACGTATAAGCATATCAGTATATGCATATCGTATATATACACACTATATATAAATATAAACTGCTAATAAGTACATCGAATGCATGTGCGTGCACATATGCATGCGTATATTCTTCAATTATTGTATAAAACTGAAAGCAAGCAACTGTATACATAATATATACATATCGTATATATATGTATACATACACACATCAGTCCATACACAACACACATATGTGTAATATATACATCTGTGAGTGTGAGTGTGAGTGTGAGTGTGAGTGTGAGAGTGGATGTGAGTGTGTGTGAGTGTGAGTGCGAGTGTGAGTGTGAGTGTGAGTGTGTGTGTGTGTGGGTGTAGTATATAACTCAGTATACATATATAACTTCATAACTGTATATGCACTAATTAACGCGTAAGGGTGTATGTGCATGTGCATATCAGTGTATATATATATTGATAATTGTAAATAACTGATAACAAGCAGCTGTATACATAAACGCATAAATATATCAATATATACATATCATATATATACACACATCTGTCCATACACAACATGCATATATATGTAATATATATATATATATATCTGTGAGTGTGAGTGTGATGTGAATGTGTGTGTGAGTGAGAGTATCAGTGCACGTGTGTGTATGGGTATATGGATGTAGTATATAAATCAGTGTACATATCATATATATATACACATCAGTCCATACACAACACGCATATATATGTAATAAATATATCAGTGAGTGTGTGTAACTGTGAGTGTGAGTGCGAGTGCGAGTGTGAGTGTGAGAGTGAGTGTGAGTGTGATTGTGAGTGTGAGTGTGAGTGTGAGTGTGAGTGTGTATGTGTGCGTGGGTGTAATATATAAATCAGTGTACATATATGTCCATAACTGTATATATACAGTTATGCATTTCATATATACACATATATCAGTATATACACATTGTCTATACAAACATCACACACACACATCAATGTACTTTTTACACACTAATAACAATATATATAGCTGATACCTAATGTATACATGCACGCATAAACATATCAGTATATACATATCGTACATATACAAATATCAAAATACATAACAAGCATATATGTGTAGTATATATATATTTATGTGTATGACCATATATACACTTATAATCAGTTTATACAGTTATTAGTGTATATGTATATATATATATATATATATATATATATATATATATATATATATATATATATATATATATATACTACACAGATATGCGTGTTGTGTATGGACTGATGTGGGTATATTTACGATATGTTTATGCGTGTATGTATATACTTGCTTGCTATCAGTTATATACAATTATACATGTATATATACACTGATGCGCATGTAGATGCACCCTTACTTGTTGATAAGTAAATATATACTGTGTATGTAAGTATGTATAATACATGTATTCTATATACACTGATATATATGACGATATAGATACTTATTAGCAGTTTATATATATATACCGTATTTAATATACGATATGTACATACTGATATATTTATTCGTGTATGTATACACTTGCTATCAGTTACATAAACAGTGTTTATATATTCGATATGTATATACTGATATATTTATGCGTGTATGTATATACTAGCTATCAGTTGCATATAACCTGATGTGCACACGCACATGCATCCTTATGCATTGATAAGTTCATACATACATTACATATACACTGATATATATGACCTTATAGATACTTATTATCAATTTATCAGTTATTAGCTTATATGTACACTGATATGTATATACGCACACTCATACGCATATGTATAATATATAAGACCATGTATAAACTTAATATCAGTGATACATACAATTATTAAAACAATTTATGTACATACTGATGTATAGTAATACATACCATTATTTTCAATGTATATATATATATATACTGATGCATATAACTATACAATATATTAGTTGTGTGAGCGTGAGTATAAGTGTGAGTATGAGCGAGTGTGTAGGTGTTTGTGAGTGAGTGAGTATGTCTATGTGAGAGTGTGTGTGTGTGTGTGTGTGAGTGAGTGTGTCTGTGAGTGTGAGTAACATATAAGTTAATAACAATATAAACTGATAATAAGTGTATATATGGTCATATACATCAATGTATATAGAAATGTATATATTAGTACACTGTATATATACAGTTATGCAGTTTACACATACACACATATCAATATATACATATCATATATATACAGACATAACACTCACACACTCACTTATAACAATGTATTTTTAACACACAAATAACTGTATATAAAGCTGATAACTAATGTTATGTAACGATAATTGCATCAGTAAATAAATATACACCGAAAACAATGGTATACATCGTTATACATCAATACGTACACAAATTGTGCTAATAACTGTATATAACACTGACAATAAGTATTTACATGGTTTTATACATTAGTGTACATATAAATCGTGTATACATATCCATATGAGTGCATATCAGTGCACATATACGCTAATAACTGTATAAATTGATAATAAGAGTCTACATGGTCATATATATCAATGTAAATAGAAATGTATGTATGCACTATCAATGCTAAAAGGTGCATGTGCGTGTGCATAACAATGTATATAACTGATAACAAGTTTATACATACACGAAGAAACATATCAGTATATACATATCGTATATATACACACACTATATATATATATATATATAAACAGCTAATGAGTGTCTATATGGTCATATATATCAGTATAGATAGAATGCATGTATTAGTGTATACATACACAGTTATGCAATTATCAACGCGTAAGTGCATGTACGTGCACATACCAGTGTACATATACATTGATAAATGTACTTAAAAGATACAAAACAACTGTATACATACATGCATAAATATATAAGTATATACATATCGTATATATACACACATAAGTCCATACACAATACACATATATGTATAGAATATATATCTGTGAGTGTGAGTGTATGGATGTGTGTGTGAGTGAGTGTGTGACTAAGTGTGAGTGAGTGTGAGTGAGAGTGTGTGAGTGAGTGTGTTTAATATACAAATCGGTATACATAAACGTTAATAATTGTATAAACTGATAATAAATGTATATATGGTCATATACATCAATATATATAGAAATGTAATATTAGTGCACTGTACATATACAGTTTACACATACAAACATATCAAAATATACACATCGTAAATATATAGACGTCACACAAATACACATATCAACATATTTTTTACAAATTAATAACTGTATATATAACTGATAACTGACGTATTGTAAGGCTATATGCATCAATATATATATATATACACACTAAAAATAATAGTGTATACTACTATACATCAATAAGTTCACAAATTGTGCTACTAACCTTATATATCACTGATAATAACGTATATATATGGTCTTATACATTAGTGTATACATAAACTGTTTATACATATGCAAATGAGTGTGCGTATAAATATATCAATGTATATACACGTTAATAACTGTATAAACTGCTAAAGGTGTATATAGAAATGTTTTTATGCACTCTCAATGCGTAAGGGTGCATGTGCGTGTGTATAAAAGTGTATATATAACTGACCGCAAGTTTATACATACATACATAAACATTTCAGTATATATATGTCGTATATATACACACTATATATATATACAAACTGATAATCAGGGTCTATATGGTTATATATATCAGTCTATACATAATACACGTATTAGTGTAAACATACACAACATATATGCACTTATCAACACGTAAGGGTGCATGTGCATGGGAATATCAGTGTATATAAACAATGATAATTGTATATAACTGATAGCAATCAACTGTATACATAGACGTATAAACATATCAGTACATACATATCGTACATATACACATATCAGACCATACACAACACACATATATGTGTAGTATTTATATCTGTGAGTGTGAGTGTGAGTGTGTGAATGCGTGTTTGTGTATATGTGTGTGTGTAGTATATAAATCAGTGAACATATAGGTTAATTACCGTATAAACTGATAATAAGTGTATATATGGTCATATACATCAATGTATATAGAAACGTACATATTTTAACGCACTAACAATTGTATATATACAGTTATGCACTTTACACACTATGCACTTTATACACAAACATATCAATATATACTCAACGCATCTATATAGACATCACACACACACACATATCAATGTTATTTTTACACACTAATAACTGTATATATATCTGATAACTAATGTGTATTAAGGTTATATGCATCAATGTATATATTCACACTGAAAACAATGGTATATATTGCTATACATCAATACGTACACAAATTGTGCTAATAACTGTATATATCACAGATAATAAGTAAATACATGGTCTTATACATTAGTGTATATATAAGCCCTTTTTACATGAGCATAAGAGTGTGCGTATATACATATCAGAGTACATATACGCTAATAACAGTATAGACTGATAATAAGTATCTATATCGTAATATATATTAGTGTATATACAAACATATGTATGCACTATAAATGCTAAAGGATGCAAGTGTGTGCGCATATCAGTATATATATAAATAATAGCAAATTTATACATAATCGTATATATATACACACTGTATATATATAAAAATAAAAATAACTAATAAGTATATATATGGTCATATATATCAATGTAAATAAAAATGCATGTATTAGTTTAAATAAGTATCTATATGGTCATATATATCTCAGTGTAAATATAATGCATGTATTAGTGTATACATACACAATATATAAACACTTATCGAGTATGGGTGCATGTGCACGCGCATATGAATGTATATATACATTGATAATTGTATATAACTGATAGCAAGCAACTGTATGCATACACGTATAAACATATCAATATATACATATCGTATATATACACACATCAGTCCACACACAACATGAATAGAAGTGTAATATATATATCTGTGAGTGTGAGTGTGAGTGTGTGTGTGAGTGTGAGTGTGAGTGTGAGTGGAAGTGTGAATGTGTGTGTGTATGTATGTGTGAGTGAGTGTGAGTGTGAGTGTGTGTATATGTGTAATATATAAATTAGTGTACATAATATAAAATTAGTGCACTGTATGTATACATTTATGCACTTTACACATACACACATATCATTATACACACATCGTATATATATAGACATCAGATACACACACACATATCATTGTATTAACCACTAATAACAGCATATAGAGCTGATAACTAATGTATTGTACGGTTATTTGCAACAGTTTTTATATTTACACTGAAAACAATGGTATATATTGATATATTGAAGGCTTCCGAGCTTGGCGGGTCGTGCGCGGCAGATCGGTTAGCATGGGCTCAGTATGCCCCTATTGAACTCGAGTCTTATATGCTGATCGCGTAAGGACCGGTTCTTGATGGTCTAGGGATTATGACAGTTTGGTGGTTAGGTCATATTTTATGGCGCTGACCACTATGCCGGATTCACGCACTTCCTCTTGCATATGAGAAAAAGATGATGCTCTCGCAGCAGAGGAAGGCAAAAAGGGTTCTAGATGGCTTTTATCAGACATATAAGGCAAACCCTTCTAACAAGGAACTGGCCTATGATGGAGAGCACGCCCCCTTCACAGTGGGTATCCTTCCACAGAACAACATGGAGTTCACAGTTGTGCAGCAGGACTTGGCTTCCAACAGACTTCATAAGCCTGACCTTACCATTGGTCACCACCCTTTGCCTACCCAAGTCATCGTCGTGCATGACTATCGCCGCGCGTGACTCAGCGTCATGTGTGATCATCGTCGCGCACGATTCAGCGCCGTGCGTGATCATTGTCACGTATGACTTAGTGTCATGCGTGATCATCGCCATGCATGACTTAACACCGAGCGTGATCATCGCCGCGCATGACTCAGCGCCATGCACAATAATTGTCGTCCTCAACTCATTGCCGAGCATGACCACAGTCGGGCACGACTTGCCGCCGTCCATGAAAGGATCACCAAGTGGGCATGAGGGCATAGTTACTGCCGCTCACTATGAGAGCCGTCTGTAACCTACCACTGTACGTGTTGGCCTGCAATTGTTCAGGCCCTATGAATCTTCGTCTTCCCAAAGACTATTCAACTCCCTTCAGTTTCTGTGACCCTTCGGTTGCTTATGGCTCTTTGCACCCTCCCAGTGACCGTTCGTCTCCCCCAGTGATTGCTCACTACCCTACGACCTCTCGGTTTCTAACTGGGAAACCTTATACCCATCAAGGAACTCTGCCACTTAGTGGGACCTTTCCCCTACCTCCACACCATCGGAAAACCGTCAGAAGTCTGCGGAACTACACCCTCAATCCCTATTTTCTCGCTCGACCGGTATCTCAGAACCCTTGCCATAATAACTTAGCTAACAAGACACCAACAATAGTGACCCCCGCGAACACCTCTGTGTTCCCAGCCAGAACTCTCTTTCTTGCTACTCTCGCCCTACGTTCTTGCCAAAATCACCGTCAGGAAGTTTCCCTCTCTCACCGCTAAACCTCTAAACGTTTTACCTTTGGTAAAATAGTGAAAAGGAGTTTTACCCCCTTAAATAGAAGGCGTTCCCTTGAAGTGCCCCAAACAATTGAAAATGCCAGTCAGGTCCTTAAAGGCCAAAAGGCCATGGGCTGGACCGGAAGCCCAAACACAGGTCACTGCTGCCCATGTAGCGCCGAACATCCAGTGTCAGCCGGATCAAGACTAGGTTGAGCTCAGGCCTTAGGCCCAAACCTAGCACCGAGCATGAAAGTCACTGGCCAACGTCGTGCATGACCATCGTTTATGAGGGCTGCTCAGCGGCGTTTGTGCAATTGTCACCTTGCTTATCGTCGCGCATGTTGTCGTCGACCACACTAGCGTCGTGCGTGCCTAAGCATGGCTACCGCCATTTGTGTTCTACTGTTATCCCTAGTGGAATTACATAAGTGCCCCGGTCTGTCATCCCCAGTGGAGTTGCCAAGCTGGTTCTCGCCCTCCGAGTGGTAATGACCAGGTGGCATATGGCTCGGGTTTCAAGGAGAACCCGAGACTTGAGACCGCTCTCTCAAAAACCTTGTTAAGAAACAATGGTAGGTACACCAACCAGTGAGAGAGGAATTTAATGTGAGGCGGGACACACCTCACCTGGGTCCGTGACTCACTCGGGCTAACTCACGTGGGCACCCTCTTAGATCACGACGGAAAGCCCTCTAGTCCTACAACCAGTTCAAAATTGACTCCATTGACGTATACTCTCCTGTTTTTGCAATCACACATACACGGTTAATTTACAAGACAGGTGGGCCAAGGGACCTCACCTTATCTTTGGGTGAATTCACACATGTGTGCACATTCAAAGGAGAAAGGGAAGAAGTGATGAGATGAAGATTGGGGTGATGGAAGGAGAAGAAAGAAATAGAATAGAGAAAAGAGACATTTGACCGGCTGGCTAGCCTGACACAGTGGCTAGACTGGTATGGTGACTGACCTAGCGTGGTAGCAAGATAGGCACGGTAACTCAAACTGACACGGCTAGCGGTTTTGGGATGAACCATACCTGGGCTGTCGTAGATTATCAATGGTGTAGTTCTATTCTCTTTCCCGATGGAAGGGTGTGCCATTAGTGCCCTATGTAATAGGAACCCTAAAAAGGGACCTTGTGCCTAATCCTATGGGTTCCCTCCACAAACGGAAGATTTGGCTGAGAGCCACTGATATCTCCCTCCATGTGTGGCATAACAATACTTCTAGACAGATTGGTGAGACCTATGGCAATTTCTTTGCGGTCCATTGGTGAGACCTTCCAAGTCATGGCTTGCCATAAAGGCCACTTTATTTGGGTTCACATTGCTTAGTATACTAGCTGACCCCAAAATAGTTGGGATAAAGCTAGGACAAAGATGATGATAGCCTCGTATTCTACATGATATACTCTTGGCAGCCATGGGCAGAACCATGGTGTAAAGTTGAAGAGGGACTATGGTAAGGTCCATTTAGAACAGACAACAGAAGTCCATGAAGGGTGGACTGCTGTAATCCACAGACACCAAAGAGAGCTCTTGTAACTATCGAATGGTAAATCTTGGGGGTCCTCATGTTCGTACCACAGTTTAGATTCTAGATGCGAATGCATCTCAACATTGACGCCCCCTAATCTCTTTTGTGTAGCGCTGACACATGCCCTAGTGAGCTCTCCCCCAACACCTCCACTTCACGACTACCATCATCATGTGTGCTAAAAAGCCTGCTAGTTCATGTAGAGGGATGATCAACTTGCCATCCTGGACCTGTCGATCTTCCCTACAACCAATACATGAGACAACTGGCTCCCCTAATCCCATCTGATAACCCACAATCGCCCCCCCTTCGCCCATCATGTGATATTCCACCACGTCTCCTCGATACAATCGAAGGCTGCAGTTTCATGGGATTGTGACACCTGTTCCCCCAACCTTGTCCTCTCATGTTTCCATTCGACCTATTTCTTTGGTTGTCACTTGTCAACTAACTCACCCTTCCCCACCTCTCTTGAGTAAAGAGTTGCGCGTGCTACTGTGGGAGGCACCCTCTAGCCATCTCCAATGTCATGTCAATCCCCTGTCACCGAACTCATCACCACCTCCCTCTCATCCACATGTATTGTCCCCTAGGGCTCTACTTTCCCACAATCAATGCAGGTTCTGACCCCCCTCCTTTCCTAAGTAAATCCACCACACCACCTCTCATCCCCCATCTTACCTCTACCATCTCTCATCCTGCATAACAGGATGTCCCCCACCTATTGGTCCCCATTCTGCTTGCAGACCTGAAAAGATCAATCCCATGGGTGAATGCTTAAAAAATGGGTGAATGCTTAAAAACAAAACTTAATTACAATTTAGGAAATTGGAAATAAATCCCGAAATTAGGCGCAATGACCAAAATGTTCCTGAGATCTTTTCGGTTAATATCGAAGCCGTCCCTGCATGCAGGTTGTTTTGCCATGGCCAGATCTTGGAAGCTTTTTCTGCAACTTGTGGTGATGGTTTAGATGATTCGTAAGCATATCTTCAATGTCCTTGCGACTCTGAGCGTTTTGATGCCCTTTAGTCGTGCTGTGGTGGCCTTTTCCCAGGGGTGGAAGTCCAGCCAAATTTGTGAACTTTGTTTGCCAATGCAGTTTAACTCGCGATGTTCTAGCTCCTGACTCTGCTTGCAAATGAGAGAGGAGATAGTCGCAGTCATTTTGCACTAAGTTTGGGCTGATTTTGTTCTGGTTTACGTTTTTGCCTAATTTGGGAGGTCACCGGAAAGAGGGATTTCGGCAACCGAACAGATTTACTTATTCTATGACCTGAGGACTTGCATTCATCGGCCCTTGGATTAAATGCAAGAGTCATAACAGTTTGCAGCTCTTTGCGAGGCGGTTGCATTGAACTCGTCCCCAAGTTGATTTGATGCTTGGATGTTGAGTTGTGCTTCACTGGATTTGAGGCTTTATTTTAGGCACAACTTCGGCTTGCCGGTGTCTTGTGTACCCAGAGGACCAGGCTGTTGCCGGCTCTCTCCTTGTTCACTTGGGAGATATAAGTATGTAAAAAATGACGTACAACACTCACGCGCACCTTAAAGCAATCTCAGGATTAAGCGGGGCAATTCCAGCCTTTGCTTGTAGGGATGTCTGATCGAGGTACGAAGAGGACCAGGGTCACATTGCCCGTTGAATTACCCGACTCTGGTGAGCAAGTTGAGGTAATGGTGGTGAGCCATGACGGGGAAGACCCTAAAAACCCAATGGCTTGCTATGAGAATGTAGTAAACAACATTCTCGACAAACTCAAAGGGCTGGAAGACATCTGTCCTATGGTGTCTTCCCATCAGGAGGTGAACTCTCCTCTTGAGCTGCCATGTGGAGAAGAGGAAAGACCTCAACTTTCCCCTCTTGTTTAGGCATCGAGGCCTCCGAATACCTATGTCTCTCTTGAGGACCAGCCCAACGTAGCTTCCCAAGCTACGCCATCAATGTTCACACAAGAGGACGTACACAGATGATCAATAAAAGCATTCAGGACTTACAGGCATCAAAAACACAAGAAAGTGTTTCATACCAGAAGCCTTATCCGCCTTTTATTGATCAAATCCCCTTCCCTATCAAATACTAAAAAAGGAGATTGTCGGTCTTTGATGGCACTGGTTCGCCTCAACAGTACATGGCCCATTGCATGTTCGCATGCCCTCTTTCTCTAACTTCTTTCTCCCGTCCCTCTCTCTCCCTTTCTAAACCCATAAAATCCTTCTCTCTCTCTCTCAAACTTCTTTCTTCTATCTTTCCTCCCAACCCACCTCTACTTGTCAATGGCAAAATTTAGATAATATATATCATCTTATATATTCATGAGGACCATGGGTTTGCATGATTAATACTGTAAAAATATGAACTTCAGAGTAAAAGCATCACAAAGAAGGAAAGGGATAAATGCATAATTTTTTCCACTTTGTTTTTTCAATGCAGTGAGAGTTGAATTCCACGATTTTCCATTTTTCGATGCAATGAGTTGACTTCCAGGATTTTTTAAAGAATGTGCGATGTTGTGAATTTCAAGTTTCAGGTATAATATTGTAAACTTTACAAAATAGAAAAATAAATATCAGAAATTTCCTAAGGGGACACAAAAACCACTAGTGTTGAATCAAGCAAAGTGGGATAAAAGCCTACTTTTAGTTTTACTTGTTTTTTCTCTTCATCGATTTTTCAGATATTGTGCGATGTAGTGAAAGTTTCAGAGATTGTGCGATGTAGTGAGAGTCGAAGGAGAGTATGATGATTTAACAAAGAAGAGAATTGCCACGTATAAAGTAAAATGGATAAAATGGAGTAGAGAGAATGAGGAAAGAGAGGAAATGAAGGAGACTTGAAAATATCAATATCATACATTTTATAATATTAGCGGCAGTTATGAGGTGTTTATAAATGACATATCTTTTGGTGGAAAGGTATCTTTGTAATATTTTACAAAAAAAGAGGGAGGTGACCCATTCCATAAAAATAGGGCAAGTCCTCTTAAGAAAGAGGGAGATAACGGTGTAGTTTTCTATATTTAAGGATGGGGAGAAAATGCCGTATCTTTTGGTGGAATAGTATCTTTGTGATATCCATAGCTACTAATCTCCCGAAAAAAAGGATGGGGAAGAAATGACATATGTTTTGGTGGAAAGGTATCTTTATGATATTCATAACTACTAATGAAAAAAAAACAAAAAGCAAAAACTAAGAGGGAGATGACAATATCATAAAAATAGTGCAGGTTCTCTTCTGGTTTAAGATATAGTGGATAGATAGATGGATAGATAGATAGATAAGGGAAAGGTTTATCGCGAGAGGAGTCTTTAAACAATCAAATTTGTGCCGCTCTCAAAAGTTTTAGTAGAAGAGGTTGTTTTGATGCCCAAGTATCATCAAATTGATCATCTCGAAATTAGACATGAGAAAAAAATAGATTTCAAGTTTTGAAAATAATATATTTTGTAAAGCTTTTTTGATAGTCAATTTTCAAGATTTTCATATATTTGTCCATCTACACTATTTTGAAGCTTTAAACAGAGATGAAAATATTATTTTAAAAATAAAATGACAATTGTCCAATTGAAATGCAGCGTTAGGGCCTAGCCGGCATCCAAAGGGGGCTTGATGTAGTCGCTGATGCATATTTCTTCTTCCCTATTTTATTCTGACTTGTGAGGATGGAGATGAGCACAAGATTGGGTTTGCATACAATGGAAACAGAAAAAGGGTGGGCAAGCCCTGTATTCAGTCATGGAAGGAGGGAATTTCAAGGGGAGAGAGCAGGAGTGTCAATTCCTTGCAAAAATTCCATCTCAACTCCACCTCCCAAAGACCATCTCCCTCTATACAAACATCGACCTCCACTCCATTTAATTCTTTCTTCCCTGATTCCACGTCGCTTGGCGGTGAGCTTTCTTTTTATATTCTCTCCTTTCATTCTTTCGGATTCTTGACTACATTTTGATTGTAACTTTTTGTGTTTCCCTCTTTGTTTTTCTCATATCAGATGTTTCTTTTGTTAGGAACATCCTGTTTTATCAAAACTTGTGTGTGATGACCTGATTCATAGGCTTTCTTTTCATTTTGTGTTTTTTCTTTATGATGAACTTATGCGTGGTGAGGATATGATAGATTGGTGACAATGATGGTTGAGGAGGTTCCATTTCTGTTTTTTCTTTATGATGAACTTATGCGTGGTGAGGATATGATAGATTGGTGACAATGATGGTAGAGGAGGTTCCATGAAATGCCCCCAAACAGAAAAGAAACCTCGGAACCTGAACACTCTATGTATTCTTCTATGCTGGTTGTGTTCTCATTGTCCTCTTTTATGCCCATGGGGCAATAATACAAATTCAGGACCTGACTGCCGTTACCAATCACACTGATGTTGGAACCTAAATGCTTGTTTTTTTTTATAAAAATGATGTGTTTTCAGTTCTAACAGAATTGTGATGTCAATATAATCAGCATCTCTGCTCTATGCTCTTTTTGATCCGAGATGGGTCGTGTAGACTCTTCCAGGGATAATCTGTCCATGTTTGAGTAGTCACGAAATGAGATGTTAAGAGCGCATTCTGTACCAAGAACTTGTATTTTGACTTGAATTGTTTAATGATGAACTCATTGGTTATTTTTATGATGAATCCATTTGTTTGTGCTTGAATCCTTTTATGTAGGTGCCTGCTACCAGTTATCTCTAGTGCCGGGTTTTCTAGGACTTAGATGCATTTCAGTTGTTTTCTACTAATTAATTTTTATTGTATGAGGTGATTTTATGTGTTGTCTAGGGCTGGAGGCATTGATTGTTCTGGATCCCAATCAAATTTGACATTCATGGATAATTTATTGTTTTTGATAATTTTTAATTGGGGTGCTTTTATGTTTTTGACGAGAAAAGAGTGTTAAGTGCCATTTGTATTGTCAATCATATGTGCTTTTCTCATTCTAATTCTAAGTATAATTGGGCTCTTTTATGGACTAGAATGTGAAGTTAATAGCATCGCTTTAAGAGTCAGTAACCATTGAATTGTGTGTCTTGCTATATTGATGATGACTAAGTTTCTTAAGAAGTGAGTCATCATGGTATGTTTTCATTGCCAATGTTTGATATCCATCCTAGATGCTGCAGTAGTGGTGGTACCTGGTAGGTGTAACCTTGTTGGAAGCTATTAAGGTTTATCTTTGGCTTTTTCACTTGGATTTTTCTGTTATGCCCCTGCATAGCATAGATTAATGTGGTAGAGCTGGACTGTTAATAATTAGCTCCATGGAAATCAACTATTTTTTTTCCCTAAAGGACTCTATAGTAACTACTACCATTTAATCCACTTGTTATCCACAATTTTCAGGCACTAATGACAGCCTCAGCCCTCTATTATTCCTGCATGATTCCCATATAGATGGTATAGTGTGGTCTAGATGGACACTAAACATGGTGTTTGAAGGAGCTGGATAATTAGCTCTATGGACATCAACTATTTAAAGGAAAAACAAATCTTAAAGGAAATTCCTAGTGCTCTTCAATTACCATATGTGTTTCTTAGTTGGTGGAGACCACCCTGTATTGTTTGCAATTCTATTTAATAGCAGCCATTAATTCTTTACAAGGAAACAAACAAAAATTTGAATTTCCCTCATGAGTTCCTCCCTTGATATATCTTCTTCGAATAAAAAAATAATAAATTTCTTTCTTTTCTTCCCAAAAATCCTCCCATCTCTCTCTCCCCCCTCCCTCTCTTTCTCCTAGATATCCAACTATATAAGTGATTTAAATTTCAACAATCAATTTCTGTTCTATACTCTTAAATAAAATCTGTCACATATCGGCTCTTATTAAATCTCTTTTAGTCACAGTCCCCCTTTCTTTAACTCTTCTTCCATAAAGAGGAACTGAATAATAGTTTCCTTTTTTCTTTGCATACATGTTGCATTATCATCTCAGTTGCATGTGGATTGATTTGTATCAATCCCATATCTTGATACAATAGATAGGGTGGTAAAAAATAATTCACATAAAAGTGCTTAACATGAGCTTTTTGGAATCAATGTAATTGATGGTTTGATAACTTCAATCTAGGTTACATGGATTCTTCTGTTTGGGTACTGTAAGGGTGTCAGAGAAATATTAAGACCCATACCAGCATGGATTATTTGTTGGGTAGATTGCTCGCTTGGTGTGCACTAGTGGCATACAGTGCAGTTCCTATGGTGGCATTTGGATCAATGTTTAAAAAATCGTCGACCCAATCCAGAATCGGGCGATTCGGATCGGGTATCGTTCAGGCCATCCCGGATACACTAATAAAACAGGATCCTGCATTTTTCTACAGTGAATCATCATGATGATGTTATGATTCGGAAATGAATCGCTATTATGACAATATGGTTCAGACACCTCACATGTCCGTACTGTTCTGATGCCATCTCTAAAAGAGTTTTTTTTATACAAATGGACCCCGAGCATTAAGTGGCCTCCATCCGTAAACACGTGTACTGATCATGAGGGCTTTTTCCTTTTATAGAGCTTCACGCTTTTTAGTTTTCCCAATGTGGGATAATTATCCCAAGTCTTCGTGGCACACAACAATCATCTCTCATCCATAAATAAAAATCAATAGCTTCGATGCCCTTCCATACCCCCTTTGTCTCTCTCATCAACCGTCAGTACACTCCAGTCTCCAAACTCCCATCTCTCTTTCTCTCTTCAATATTCATCTTCCTCAGTACACCCATCTCTCTCTTCAATATTTAGATCTCTCTCTCATCAATACTCATCTCTCTCTACCTCTATTTTACATTGCAGCCAACACTCTTTTCCCCACCCTCTATCTACTCCTATCTTTCTCTCTCTTTTACAAGACTCACATAACCTTTTGGACCCCTTTCTCTCTGTATAAAATTAGCATTCCCCTACATTACAAACTCCACCACCCAAAACCAAATCTCCCAATAACCCAACCCAAACAAAAGCTAGAAAAACTAATAAAAATGGCCGTAACAGAAGCCCTGCCTTCAAAACCAGATACTCTAAAGAGATTACTCTCCGTCTCTTTGTAGTAATTTATAGGCAGATCGATCGATCTTTTTTTTTTTTTTACCTAGTTTATCCTCTCCCTCTCTCTCCCCTCGTTAGCATCCGTCTCCTTATCTCTCTCTCTCTCTCTTCGTAGCTATTTGGGGCACAAAGTGGCGATTTTGATAACTTAATTTTTTCGGTTATACATATTTAATGTCATAACATTAAAATAAGGTGAGCATGAAGGATGGACAAGCTTCGGGGATTTTGGATTATGAGCCCAACAAAACACTAACACTCAGGGAGTTAGGTATAGTCAGGTGCCCACTAATTTGGATGATTCGTTTCTAGATCGATTCAATGAATTGTCATGCGAATTCAATCGATGGCACCAGTGTGACCAAGATGAAGAACGACATCGTCTTTCATTTTGGTATTAGGTCATATTTTACGAATTGTATGCTTTATTGTAGTCCATGTATGACAATATACTACATCCATGATACTTTTATGCTTCTCCTTTTGTGTGATGTAAATTTAATGGTTAACAGTAGTTCATACAAAGAAAAAACATCTCAATATTCGCAAAAAAAAATGAAAGTTTTTAATGAAGTACCCCCATTTCTTATTGGATTCCTAAAAAAGAACATTTATAATGATTTTAATATATTTTTTAATATTTGTTTTTGGATTTTTTCAAGCCGAATCTGATCGATTCTGTCGATTCCCGATCCGAATCGTCGATTCACCGATTTAGATGGGTTTTTGGGGTGCTCGATCCGAGGCACAGATCCGTTTTTTAAACCACTGATCTGGATTATATTTTTTCCAAACCTAATCTTGTCCAGTGTCTAATTTCCATATAACATTTATGCTCAACCCTCGAATGACTTCAAGTGGACCTCCATTGCAATTAATCAAGAATTAGACATGTACTGATGACTCACCCCACACACCCCACACGCCCCCCACAAAATATAAAAGAAAAGCTTTGAATTGTTTCAAATGACAGAAGGTCGTTTTCAAATGGCGGAAGGTCGATGTCGCCAACGTCTTCCTCATCGCCACCGTCTTCCCCATTTCTCTTGGAATGAAATTTACGCGTTATACCCAATAACCCATCTTCGCACCTCCCACCAGAAGAGACTTCTGCCTCCATCTCTGTCCATCTCTCAGTTTTATGCTCGAGTTGCATCTTCCCCCCCTCCTATTCTACTGGAGAAGAAGCATCAGGAGTCTTCCACCCCTACCGCGTTTTCTCAGATTTCCCCTTTTTTACCTTACTGTATTACCACAAACCCAGAAGAGACAGATAGACTAGTCAGGAAACTTTCAGCATCCTTGGACGGGAGTTTTCACCTGGGGCGAGATGACTCAACAGGGATCGAGAAGTGGGCCAGAACCCTTTGGGGGGAGCCCTATCTTATCAGTAGACGGCTCTCTAATGGAGACTACTCTCCTTCCCCTCTTAGGAACAAGCTAACCACCGCTTACTGAAAGAACCTAACCCTTTCTTCAAAGGTGTTCCCTGCTCCTTGTGCCGTTGGTCTCCTAAAGAAAGTTCCAACAGGAAGCAAAGGGTATGGCTTACCCTTCATCATATCCCGTTGCATGCTTAGTTTCTAGAAACCTTTAAGAGACTGGCGGCATCCTATGGTAACCTAGTTTCCATCCACTGGATCTTGCTGGAGTCCTTGCCTTTGGGCTCCATTCGCCTCTTGGTCGAGGTCCTGGACACCACAAAGATTCCGAGCACGCTTTGGCTGGATGTCAACGAACTCTTCTACCCTATTTTGATCTCATGGTCCTCTGCTTCGCCTCGCTCCCCCGATTTTCGTCACCAACCTATCGGGGATTCTCTTCTGGCTACCTCTTCTCAGCAATGGGTGGTGGTGACAAAGAAGAAACACAAACGTTTGAGACCTCGTCGGAGACCCCCAGAAATGCTGCATCAACAAACTTGGCGCCCTCGCCGGTCGAATCCTACTCAGAAAAACGGCTAGGAAATCCTCTTCGATCCTGGTAAGGGATTCACAAGAAGGCCAAACTCAGTTTGACTCGCTTACTTCACAGGAATCGGTGAGGGACTAGGTGGTGTCGAGTCCTTTGGAAGACGCAAGTGTTGTCGTCGACTTGTATCGATGCTTGGGGAAAGAGGTAATCGTGGACAACATGCCTCAAAACTGTTCGGGGTTAGGCGATTGACCCGGCCCATCGTCCCCCCTTCCCCCTCTTTTGCTTCGCAAGTCTCCGGGTCGTCCCTTCTACCCGACCCATCCTACCCCATTCCCCTCATCTCCCCTTCTCACTTTGCCTCTCTCTCCTCTCTTGAGGCTACCACGTGCCCCACTCCCCCACCTACCCCCTCACATATGTTGCATGCCTTGGAACCCACGCGGCCGCCTTAGCTGATTGCCTCCTCTCATGTGGCATCAGATAGCTCTTCGCAGCAGAGGGAGCAACCCGAGGCCATCCCCTGTCCCTGCTTCAGGCTGCCTCCTCACCCTCTCTCCCCCAGGTGTCACCTTCCGACTACTCTGACCCCTCACCTACCCCATGTCCTTTCCCCCTTGGTGGCGAGCCTCAGCCCGACCCGCCATTCCTTGCTCTACCCCTCTCTCATCCCCCAAAGAAGGGCCCGCTACCCGATGTTATTGCAATGGTCCTTTGTCGCTTGATCCCAGCCAGCTGGCCATCATCCAGCCTTTGTTCGAGAAGGCCCCGTCGAATAGTATTGACGTACCTCCTACGGAGCATTCATCAAGAGGCTCTGTTACTCCACCAATCTCCTCCCTTATATGTCCCTCCTCTCAACCACCTCACCCTGAATCTGGGTCTGTCTCCCTTCATACCTCCATCTCAATCTGCTACCTGGTGGGTTGGTCCTCATCTTCACTCTACCTTCCTCTCTCTTTCTTTCTATCTGCTAAACCTTGACTCCCTCTCTCCCGTGGGCTCCAGACCTTCCCTCGCACAGAAGATGGACAACGATCTCTTCCCAGTTGGCATCGTCACCGCCCAATCGCTGGACCCTTCCCCTCTTGATCCTGCTGCAGTCGCAGACGTCCTGGCCGCCCACATTTCCTTTACCCCTCACCTTGTTCATATCCAAAGAACCCAGATCATCCACTATGTGTGGCCCCCAAACTCCCCTTACCTTCTGTCCTCCTACACCTCCATCCAGACTTACCAAATCCTGACCTATATTCTTGCCTTCTCCTTCCTACTGATAATGCCTTCCCCTATCTCGGCTAACCCTACTACTCCTAATGTTCAGGACCTGGAAAACACTCCGGTTGATAACTCTCCATTATACCCCATTCCGAATAGTTCCTCTGGTCAACCTCTCCATCCTTCCGCTCACGACATTGACCCTGTGCTGACCTTCTCTCCTCCCGCTCATACTAGCTCTAGCTCCCCACCTCTTCCAACCCTACCCTCTGACCTTTACCCGTCGGCTCACCCCTTCAACTCTTCCTCTGAAAATCTTGTTGAACCTTGGTCCCAGGGTGCCGAGGACGCAGAAGAAAATTTAGAAGACAGGTCTAACCGAGAGGAAGATAGGATGAGAACAATGTACATGATAATGGGTTTTGAGTACAATGGACCTGAAGGACCAGCACAGGTTCATCACGGCTGACGCAGAAAGCAGAATGTAGGCGAGAATCAAAGGACAAAGAGAGTTAAGCAACTTCTTTTCTTCCTTTCCCTTCCCAGGGAAAGTAACTGATTTCAGCCCTTCCCCATCTATTCATGGTCGCCCGAGGAGGTCCCCCAAACTGTCATCCTCCCCTGCTATCACCTATCACAAATGAAACGACTAATTTGGAATATCAGAGGCCTTGGTCAGGACTCTAAGAAAGACGCCGTCAAAGCCTTGACCCTGAAACTCTCCCCAACTATTCTTGCCCTTGCCCTTCTAGACCCTGACCTAAAGCTTGTTCGTCGGGTCTGGGGCAGGAGACCTTGCCAATGGGTCTCTCTGCCGTCAATTGGAGCCTCAGGAGGAATATGGGTGATTTGGCATCCATCAGACCTTTCTCTCATCTAACATTTCGTTGGGAATTTTCTATGACTCTCCTCCTTTCTAATAATTCAGATGGAATCCCCTAGAAATTTTCGCCTGTCTATGGCCCGAACTCAAACACCATCAGACAAAGATTGTGGGTTGAGTTGGATCACATTGCCTCCCTTCCACATCCCATTTGGTGTGTTGGGGGAGATTTTAATGTGGTCCGCTGGTCCCACGAGAGGAACTCCTCGTCTTCAATCACCCAAGAAATGACGGATTTCTTAGATTTTATTAACCGTAATCAGTTGATAGATATCCCTCTTCAAGGCTGCACAACTTAATAGGTTCTTGATTTCAGCAAATTGGGAGGAACATTTCCCTAGATTGCTATCTTTGGCCCTACTTAAACCTACTTCGAACCACTGTCCCATCCTTCTCGACACGAATCCTTTAAATAGGGGCACCCGACCTTTCAGATTCGAACTGCATTGGCTCCTAGAGAAGGACTTCCCAGCCCTTGATAAATCCTGGTGGACTTCCTTCGATTCTCAGGTCTAGGGGAGAGCGGGATTTATCCTCCAAAGGAAAATTCAGCTTCTCAAAGGAGCTCTCAAATCTTGGAGCAAAACCATTTCTGAGAACTTCGTGCAAGTATAGTCCTCTTTACTGGAAACCATCAACAACCTTGATGATATTGAAGAGACCAGACCCTTAGACGTCTTAGAATAGGATCTTAGGTCTAAGACTAAGATGGAGTATCTCGCCACCCTAAAAAAAGAAGAAATCTTTTGGTTCCAGAGATCTAGAGTTTCGTGGTTGAAAGCAGGGGATCATAACACTGGCTTTTTTCATCAGATAGCCAACTGTCATCGCAGATACAACGCTATCATGACAATAAAAGTCAACAATACTTACCTTACCCAAGCTGGTGATATTCAACAAGCCATCCTACAGTTATTTCAGAACTTATACTCAGCTCCCCCTGAACCCAGACTCAGATTCTCGACCTTAGACTTCCTTTCACTCAATGAAGGCCAAGCAGCTTGGCTAGAGTGACCTTTTTCTGAACCTGAGATTCTTAAAGCGGTCAAAGCTCTGGCAAGTGACAAGGCCCCTGGGCCTGATGGCTTCTCGATTGCCCCCTTCAAGGAGTATTGGGACGTAGTCAGCCATGACTTCGTCAAATTTTTTGAGGATTTCTTCCATAGGGGCATTTTAAATACAGCCATGAATGCCACTTTCCTAGCCTTGGTGCCCAAAAAAGAAGGAGTTTAGGAAATTAAAGACTTTCGGCGTATCAGTCCCCTCAACTCTTCCTACAAGATCCTGGCAATGGTTTTAGCGTTTAGACGGCAACATGTTTTGCCTTCCATCATTTCTAACTCACAATCTGCCTTTATCAAAGGTAGACAAATTCTGGATGGGGCCCTTGTGGCCCACGAATTTGTCCATTCGAGACACATTTCCAAACAACCAGGTCTCATCTTCAAAATTGACTAGGAGAAGACATATGATCATGTGGATTGGTCAGTCTTGGATGCGACTATGGCCAGAATGGGTTTTAGGGAGAGATGGAGGAAATGGATGAGGGGTTGCTATTCGAACCCTCACTTCTCCATCTTCATCAATGGAACCCCTCTAGGCTACTTCCCCTCTTCTAGGGATCTCAGACAAGGAGACCTCCTTTCCCCCTTCCTTTTTGACATAGCTGCTGAAGTCTTTAGCCATTCCATTGCTCGAGTCTACCAAGCAGGCGTTATTATAGGTTTCAAATCTAGTAGACAAGGGCCCACTATCACTCACCTACAGTACGCGGACGACACTTTAGTTTTCCTGGAAGCTATTGCTGCTGAGGCAAAAAATCTAAAAACTTTCCTCAGCTGTTTCCAATTAGCTATTGGGTTCAAGATTAATGTGGAAAATCTTGTATGCTGGGGGTGGCTTTGTCACTTGGTGAGATTAGGGATCTCATTTCAGATTGGGAATGTAAAGTCCAAAACCTGCCTACAACCTACCTGGGCCTTTCCTTGGGTGTTGGTAAGCCAAGAAAGTAGCTTTGGTCCCCAGTACTGGACAAGATCAATCAACGATTGGCCGGGTGGAAGGGTAGATACCTTTTCTTTGCAGGAAGAACTACCTTGATAAAAGCTACCATAGCAAACTCCCCAATCTACCTCATGTCCCTTTACCATATGCCTGCTCATGTGGCGAACCGCCTGAATCAACTCATGAGGAATTCCCTTTGGTCTGGGCAAGAAGACAAGAGGAGATACCACTTTGTTGCTTGGAACAAGGTTTGCCAACCAAAAGTACAGGGAGGTCTTGGGATAAAGGTACTGCGCAATCACAATGCAGCCTTGCTTGGGAAATGGTGGTGGGGCTTAGCCACTCAGCCAAACGCCCTTTGGGCGCAGGTCTTAAAACTCAAGTATAAGATTCCATCAGAAAATTGGCTCCCGCTAAGAGCCCAAGTCCATAATACCTCAGGGGCCTGGAAGTCGCTTTTAACAGTCCTGTCCTCTTTCAAGATACACATTAGGTTCCACCTGAGAGAAAGGTCGAGAGTTAAATTTTGGCAAGATATATGGCTAGGGACTTCCCCTCTTCGTGAGGCCTTCCCAACTCCCTTCGCTCTCGCACAAAACCAAGATTCTTTTGTGGCCCAGGAACTTAGCACCTTGGGAGGCTGCAGAGTTTGGAATCCTTCCTTTAGAAGGAGCCTAAACGAAGTCGAGATGGCAGATTTCCAGCGACTATTGAACTCCTTGCACTCTCTCTTCTTCATTTCTCAAGGAAGAGATGATATCATTTGGACCTTAACTCCCTCGGGCAAATTCTCTGTGGCTTCACTCTACAAAAACTTTTCCTCCTTCCCCTCCCCATCCAAACACTTCTCTAGAATTTGGTCCACTATTGCACCACCCATAGTACAGGCCTTCAACTGGCTCGCCTTCTCACAAAAAGCTCTCTCAGTTGATCAAGTACAAAGAAGAGGGGTGCCCATTCTGAATAAGTGTGTTTTGTGTGAATGTGAGGAGGAAACAAACTCCCATTTGTTTCTGCTTTGTGCCTTCTCTTCAGACTTATGGGGCAGGGGACAACTTTTTTGCTTACAATGGGTTACCCCACCCTCGGTAAAAGGCCTCCTTACCATCAATTTTGAATCAAGCTGGCCAAAGGCAGGTAGACTCCTGTGGAAAGCGACCTTAGCTGCTACCATTTGGCTAGTATGGATGGAAAGAAACTCCAGATTTTTTCGAGGGACTGAGCTTTCAATTCCGGCCATTTTTCAAAAGGTAACCATCCTGGTGACCTTTTGGGCATCCAACATGAAGTTCTTAGCTGGAATTCCAAGATCCTTCTTCCTTTCCCAATGGGGAAATATCCTTCATCACCAACCAGCAGGGGCAGCTAGGCCAAGTCTCTGGTTACCACCGAACGATGGGTGCTCCTTGAAGAACCCTGGCCCATTAGGGTCAGGAGGGGTTTTAAGAGACTTTGAAGGCAATATTCTCATCACCTTCTCCGATTACCTCGGCATCAAGGACTCTCACGATGCGGAAGCCTTAGCCCTCCTCCTTGCTCTAAAAAAATTCAACTCCTCCTAGGGCTCTAGCTTGATAGTGGAAGGTGATGCCAAGAATGTCATCTCATGGGCTAGTAGGACATGTGATCCTCCATGGTACTTGATCCAAGTTTTTAACGAGGTTCAATAAATTTGCAGGGCTATGTACTTCTCATGGCAGCATACCTAGCGGATGTCCAACGACTTCGCGGATTGGTTGGCGAAGGAGGGTACTAGAAGACAGGGTGAGGCAGTTCAAACTGGGTCCACCTTCTTTTTTGCTTTGGACCAGTGAAGCCCCTTTTTAATTTTTTGGGCCCTTTTACTTTTCCTTGTCATTGTACATCTGAAGGTGGGGTGGGGTGGGGTGGGGGGGGGGGGGGGGGCAATTTTATAAAGCCCTATCCTAGCCTCTTTTTGTAAACCGCACTTATGGGGGAAATCCTATTACTGTACGTGGGTTTTCGATCTTCTTTTTACCGGGTCGTCTAGAGGATTCTCCTGGAGAGAGAATATACTGTAATTCCCTTTCTCAGCAATACAAATGTTAACATTATCAAAAAAAAAAAATTTGTGGTGTGTAGGTGGTGACGTCAATGTCATAAGTTGGTATTTTGAATATAATAATGGTGGCTTACATCTAGCTGATAGGCTTCTCTTCCCATGTGTCTAAGCATAACCTCATACACCTCTAACTCAATAGTGCCTCTTCCACTTGGTCAAATTACCTCGTCAACCACACCTTAATGAAGCTCGATCCACTTATGTTCAGCCTGGATTGGGAGGCCGCTTTCCAAAGCGTTCACACTAGAACCTTGCGCAAAACTTTATCAGACAATGCCGCAGTCATCCTAGACTCTGAACCGGTCTTCAATGGACCTTGATCTTTTCGGTTTAGAAACGATGTGGCTGGAGGACAAATGTTTTCATCAATTGATCCCCCAATGGTGGTTGTCTTTTGCGGTTGAAGATGTGCTGATTTTTGGCTTTCTAGAAAACTACAGTGGCTGAAAGAAAGACCATGAATACTTTGGTGAAGTCGATATAAAGAATGAAGCTTTGATGCTTAACATTGAGGATATAGATCTGTTGGTTTCATCATGAAACCAAAGTTCAAGAGTCGTTAGAGAGGACCAAGAGAACCATTGCCAAGCCAATATACAAAATACTAAGCAAGAAATACTTTATTGGCAACGAAGATTGAGATGCAAATTGTAGAAGCAGAGACAACTCCTCCCAATCAAAGACGGGCAGAATTTATGATGACCTTTAGTAGTTATTTCTGAAAGATTTTCTCGGTAGAAGAGGTGGAGCCAATCTCCAGTTCCGAAGAATCACGAACAGTGATGAAGCATGGCTAGAGTGGCCATTTTTGGAGTTTGAAGTACTTAAAGCTATCACAAAGCTTGGCCAAGACAAAGCCCTGGCTTAAGGTATTCCCAATTGCCACTTTTGGGAGTCTTTGGGGCCTGATGTGATGGGGATCTTTACCCTTCTTCATCCTGATGTGATGGAGATGTTTGCCAAATTACACCAAAGAGTTATCATTTACAAAGGCCCTAAACCCCAAGCTTGAAGTTGCTTAAGAAATTTAAACTTCAGACTATAAGCTTATTGAATGATTCCTACAAAAGTCTTAGCCAAGGTTGTTGCATCCGGGCTTCGCCTGCTTAATGAGGTTGTTTCTCCACCCCAAGGTACTTTTGGACAAGGTATGCAAATCTTGGATGCAGCCATCATTGCTAACAAGTGAACTGATGGAAGGCATAAGTCTGGAAGCCGCCTACATTGATCTATTAATTGGGCCTTGAAAAGGCAGACGACCATGTTAACTGGGATATGTGGGACCTAGTTATGACAAATATGTTGTTTGATTATGACTGGGGAACATGGATGACTAGTTCCATATCAAGTGTTCATTTCTCATTCCTCATAAATGGATGTCCCCATGAATATATCCCATCTCTTAGGGGCTTGAGTCAAGGTGACCAAGTGTCATTTTTCCTTCTCAATCATAACGAATGTGTTCAAGAGAGGTGAAGAAGTACAAAAATGTCTCTTAAAAGGAGAGCAATATTGGGCCAGATGTCTAATAGCCTTCGAGTTATATGTTCTCAGTGGGAGTTGTACCCTAGTCCCTATCTCTCCAACGGCTTTAGGAAAGTGGGTTGGTTTCCTCTATTTAATGGCCTAAGGGTGGTTTTGGTATTTTGATGTTTTCTATCTAAGGTTAGGGTTTGTTGGGAATTGTGGTTAATGGGCTTGGGTTAAGGTTCTCTCTCTGTGGAGGTTTCTTTCTCAAACCCCATGGAGATAGTGTCGAGGCTTCAAATATGTTCTACACGTCGAGCGCTTTCCAATGCAGTGTATTTTGTGGGCATTTTCTTGCTGGAATGTGGTTTATCTTTAGAAAGAAATTGGGATTTTTTAGCATCATGCAATCTTCAAGTTTCATGATCTATGCTCGGTTTTTCGGTGATTTCTCACCATCTGGGAGGAGATTTTTGATGAAATAAATCGGGATTCCACAACTGTTCTTTTCATAAATATCAAGCCACGATCAACCCAGAGATGGGAGGTGATTTTGGGGCCTATCTATGTCTAGCTTTTGGCTTGGACACCTTCAATGACCAATAACTCATCGGGTTTGAGGAGTTTTGGGGTGACTCTTGCTGCAAATCATTGCAGGATCGAGCTCTACAATTCTAGGGCAACAGAATAAAGAAGAAGACATGTATGGAAAGTGGCACGTTGCTGATATTTTGATGTTCATCCATAAAAGACTCAAAATCCCTTCAAAGCTGGAAGTCTTTTATTCAAATTTGTTGCAAAACAATTGTTACGTGACTCTCTACAATTTGGTGGTGTCCAATCATTTGTTTGATAGTAAGTGCCTGTATGGGTATGGGTTAAACCAAGTTTTCCAAGGACAATATAGATATTTTGGGCATTTTTATGTCAAGAAAATTGCCCTTTTTGCATCATAACGGGACAAAAAGGTGATAATTCAGCCATGTAAGGCCCATACTTTAAATAATCCATCCATGGTTCAAGGCATCTATATAAAATCCTGGTGGGGACAATGGTTGGAAGCTATTTGCATTGTTTGGACTGTTTACAACAGTTAGAAAACCATCGAAATGGGCCATTTTGCTGTATTTCCTACCTAAAAACAATAGTTGCATGAAATTAACTTTTCAATAGTTTGCTATGACACATTACCTTTAGTAAATGTGGTCAAATGGCATCAGATTGATGTTAAATTTTAAAGTTATGGGTTTTTAGCCTCGTGCTACTATTTTCGAAAGTCTCGGGGCCGTCAGGTTCCAATTTCTGGTTGTTCTTTTGTAACTTTGCTATCTTTTGTGTGCTTCATAGGCGATGTACTATAGTCTGAGAATAGTTCTCCCTATTTCTCATCATCGAGCATCCTTTTGAGCTGATTTTTAGGGGATATCTTAGGGGTATCTTGGATTAGATTTGAGTCATGCTTTTGTCATGCTCTATCACTGACCATCTGATAATAGATCTGGGTCATAACTGACTTCATAACTCATGGCTTTTATTTGTTGGGCCTTCCATCATCCAAAATGATCCCTTGAATTTAGGCCCAATACGTTTCTGTTTGGGGCCCCCTCTACCATCTTTGGTATGTCCGGCTTTTCCGATGCATACTATCATATTGCTATCAGACTGGACTACCATTAGTTTGTTTGCAATCTGTGGGCTGCCTTAGACTGGGAAACATCATCTACCATACTTCTCAAGGATTTTGGGTACAATGTGGCCTGGATACCCGTCCTCTGGTTTCAAACTGACATTTTGCTACAGGTTTGCCATGTGTGGCCTACCAGGTGCTATATGGTGTAACAATAGGCTCGAACAAATGTGTGCAAGATTCATTTGATAGGAATAGGTTTCAAAGTGGAGGCTTGGAGAGTGGGCGAAACGAATGAAATAAAGGATATAGGACAATTTTTTGGAACAAATGTATTGGTCTTCACTAATGTGTAGGTAAACCCAATAAAGCTCAATGGCATTGATTATAGGAAGGTCCCAAAGAAGGTCGGCATCATGGAAAAGCTTATTCTTATTCCTGGAAGGTTGTCTTACGCACATTAAAGCCACCCTTCAAAGCATTCCCATTTTCTACATGTCCTTGATTCATAAGCCTATGAGCATAATAAGAAAAACATGAATGACTAAAAAAACATGAATGACTGATGTGTTAGTTCCTCTGGAGCACGTCTAGAGACCTACATGAATTCCATTTGCTGAACTGGTAAAAGGCTTGCTAACTCAAGGAGCCATTTGGTCAGGGGATCAGGAGGTAAAGAGTGTATCAAGCTAGGGAAATGGTGGTGGTTCACAATGCACCTTGACCACATTTGGCTTATCCATTATCCAACCATAGTTATGCAACGGAACCTTCATGAAGGTTTCCTAGAAGACCATCTACGTCTCGGACATCAGGCTCATGGAAGGGTATCAATTTTCTTCGCCATTCTTCTACTCATACCATGTTCATTTCATTGCCAAGTCAGGTGAAGAAACCAGATTTTTGAGAGCTTGTAGCTTAACCAACAGACTTGGAGGTCCATTTTCTATGTAACCCGTGTTGCACATGGTGTGGAACAGTTTTTGTAGGGTGCTGGGGGGCGCTCTGCGGGCATGGGAGGGGGCATAACAAGTTTGAGCTCCTCTCTTTTGTCATAATTGTGATGATGAAGAGGTGAATTTGGAGGCTCTAAGAAGCCACTTCATCCCCTTTAGAGGCGGCTGAGATTATTTGGTGCCCCACCTCAGCAGGTGCCTTCTCTGTATCCTCCTCCTAAAGAGTCCTCACTTCACAGCACTGGCTCGTGAACCATTAATTGTCCGAAGAGTCTGGTCCATCCCTGCCTTGTCAAAGTTGCACGCATTAAATTGGCTTGCTAAATCCAACAATCCTTTGACCGTCTGACGCAATAAAAATAGAGGCATCCTGCTTTCAAATTGCTATATCATGTGCATACATGGAAAAACGGTCAACCACCTTCTACTACGTTTCCAGTTTGCCTCACAGATATGGTCCTTTCTTGGTATTTCCGAGTGGCAATAGGTCACCGCTGTGCCTTTAGAGGGTCTTTTCCAAAGTCGGCTATTGCCACAAGAAAAACAAACCTCTCTCCCCTAAACACAAACACACATAAAAAAAAACAAAGGAAAAAAAGCAAAGAAAAGGAAAAAATTCCTTTCTGGCCTGGGTGTTGCTAGCATGGCATTTCACTTTCTTAGGCATAATTTGCTCCTTACTGGTAGTGCATTCTGTCTTCTATTTGGTGGTCTTATTCAGGATGGAGAGGGGGAAAATCTGTAAGTTTTTCCCAAGGCCTTTGTGCATCTGTGATTGGGTTTGCAGAAGCAAAGTGCTGCTCAGAGGTTTAATGTTTAAACATTTCAGTTAGGCTTCCATTATTGAAAAGGATTGTCTTAATGTCACTAGCCAATCGTGGAGACAAAAAGAAATTCCTAGTGGTTCAAGATGGGCGGTGACCCTTTTACCATTATGAACAACGCTTGCATTTGTTTTCCATTTTGGAATTTTGTTATAGATAAAAAAATCCAATTGAATCATTTTGTCATTTTCATAGTTTGGTCTCATTGATGCTGATGGGGGTGCTTCCATATAGCAGCAGTTTTAGGTCATGTAAATTATTTAGCATATGATAGATGTAATCCTAAAATTCCTGAGTCTATTCAGCTCTTGAGAGTGGCTAATTTGGAATTTGAGATGCGTTAGCCATGTCATACTAGATATTCGTTTTGATTGGTGCATGTATGGCTAGGTTTCTATAGTCAGAATATTGACAAAATGAAGTTTTGTCACGATGATATGTCTCGTTATTCCAGTGCTTCTCTAACACAATCTATGCTTCTCAGTGTTTGATGCATCAGATTTCTCATGTTATTTTTTTTTCGTTATGCCTAGGTCAGAAATTTCAAAGTCTCGAGTACAACACATACATAAAACTTCTCTTGCTTTGCACTTTCCTTGCCCTTTCTAGGATGTTTATTATTCCTTCAATTTGCATTTATTTCTCTTTTGAATGAATGCCCATTATTCTCTAAAACTTTGTGTTTCTTGTAGTTACTATAGAATAAGTTTCTTTTACTTCTATAAGTGTTTTTCATTTTTCTTTTGAGGGATCAGTATGGACTGAGGCTAAAACTGGATAAGTTATTAATAACATCTTAATATGTAGTCTCTACATTATTCATTGCAGGGTTACATACTGGAAGCAGGAGACCTAGAAGTCTAGTTGCCTTATGTCTTGGAGTTCTTGGCAAACATTTGGAGGATATCATTGTTGATCTATGTGAGGTTTCTTCGATCTTTCCACCAGACATCAAGGTGAGTACTTGATTATCGAAGCCATTTGAATATCCAAGCTTAGATTTTCAAGTTGCACGTCTTTAGCATTCATTCTTCCCATTTTAAGAGGATTTTATTGTGTGAGGTCATCATTCCTTGATAAGTGATATGTCCAATCATTTTCTTTTGTAAATAATTTATGCCTGTGCATTCTTTTTACTTTTCTTTGGTGCATGAAAATAGGAGAGAAATGATACAAATGATGATAATTCTATGTATTTCCCTAGAATCTATATTTAATAATTTAAAAATCCTTCTTGTCTCTATAAATCTTTCATTGTGTAAAATAATAGATCATATTTTTGTTGTTCAGGGTCTATTATATGTGTGATGGAAGAGTTTAAGCTGGAAAAAATTGCATTTGTTTTTTTTGATTGACCAGATCAAGTCATGTCACCCCATTGGCTGTTGACATCATGGGGTCTGCATCCTGCATTTTAAAACACTGCACAAGAGTTGAGAGGAATCTGCTGCTCCCATAGAAGATACTTGACCTGTCCACTTGATGTGCTTTGTGCATCATCATTCTCCTTTGGGTTGAGGAGAACTCACCCTCGACTTGGAACCTTCATCTTCATCTATCCCTAGCCCAAGATACTCAGACAAATCAGTAATGTTGAAGATATCCGAAGTCTCCATATTGAAGGCAAAACGACCTTGTATGCGTTGCTGCCCATCTTCAAACCTTAAACAACCCTATCGTGTGGTAATTCAACTTGTTGTATTTGCCTGTGGGATACCTTTCATCTGCTCAACCAACTCGTCAACAGTAGCATGACCCTTCATGAAAAAGAAGAAGCAGTAGCATGTCCCTTCCATTAGTCTAGATAGGAACAAGGTCAAGCTAATGGATTCAGTTCTTCCTATATACCACCTCGAGCGAAATCTTACCAGTTGACTTGCTATGAGCACTGTTATAGGCAAACTCGGCTTGAGGCAATGCTAGATCCCACTGTTTCTTCTTTTTCCTCACAATACTTCGGAGAAGATTTCCAAGATGTGCCAGTTCAGTCTGCCCATTTGTCTGTGCATGATAGGCACTACTGAACGACAATCAAGTATCCAATTTCTTCTACAAAATTACCCCAAAAAGGCTGGGAAACTTAGTATCCTCATATGAAGTTATCATTTTCAGAACATTATGCAAACTCACTACCTTTCTGAAGTATAAATTTGCAACATGCGTGGCATCCAAGGTCTTCTTGCAAGCCATAAAATGAGTCATTTTTTTAGAATCTAACCAGGTTCAGAATCCATACCTTGTTGAGAACCGTGGAAGTCCTGGCATGAAATCCATGCCAACATTTTCCTAAGATGCATTGGGAATCGGAAGTGGAGAATAAAGCCCTAGCCCGCTGCCCTTTGTGTGAGAGTGATATATTTTATTGTTGCCCCTAAATGAGCTGATACGTACGACATTTTCTTGACAAACTGCATAATATCCCTCTTCAATTTTGGCAACTAATACTTGACTCCAATGCTATGGCTTCATCTTAACTAAAATGTCCGCCGATACCTCCTTCATGAAGTTCTATTGCAAGGGTCTCTCTAGGGGAACTTGCAACTATAATCCTTTAAAGAGAGATTTGTCTTAGAATAAGAAAATCCCCACTAACTCTATCATGGCACCAAACGAATATCTCCTTGAAGTTAACACAGTAAAGCATCCGGCATGGTAGCCGACTAGGCCGATTTTCTACTCAAGGTGTCTGCCACTCTGTTTTGATTCCCTGCCTTATGCTGAATGACGAAAGTAAACTGCTGCAAATAGGCTACCCACAGAGCATGTTATTGATTTAGTTTATGTTGCCCACTAATATATTTCAGCGCTTCATGATCTAAGAACAAAAGAAGCTCCCTTTGGATCACATATTGGTACCAATGTCTTGAGGCTTGAATAATAGCATAAAACTCCACATCATATGTGGAATATCGGTGCTGGGTGTCATTGAAGAAGGCAATAGGACTCCCCTTTGAACTTAACATTGCACCAACTGAAAACTCTTCTTGGCCTTATCATTTGATGCAAACACCCCCTTCTTAAGCAATCTGTGATTATTTCTATGATTGAACTGAAGCCCCTGACGAACCTTTTGTATAAAGTAGCCAATCCATGAAAACTGCGAACATCAAGCACTGTAGTAGGCTAATCCTTAATGGCTGCTACCTTTTTTTGTTCAACTTTAATGCCCTTAACCGAGACAACATAACCAAGAAATATTAAGTTGTTTGTCAATAACTCGCACTTTTTAAGATTCGCCTACATCTGCTTTTCCCGTAACAAGTCAAATGCCAATCGCAAGTGCTCCGTATGCACTTGCTCACTTATGCTGTATACTAGAATATCATCAAAGTAGACCACCGCAAATTTACCGATTAGAGGTTTGAAGACCTTTAATCACCGTCATAAAAATACTAGGAGCGTTGGAGAGGCCAAGTGGCATCACCAACCACTTGTAAAGGCTCTCTCATGTTTTGAACACTGTCTTCCATGCATCCTCTGGACAAGTACGGATCTGATGGTATCCACTTCTCAAATCTTCATTCGAAAGCATAGTAACACCAGCTAGCATATCCGAGATATTTTTGAGATGCAGAATTGAGGCGGTACTTGAGTGTTATCTTGTTAATAGACTTACTGTCCACATGCATGTGCCAAGTCCCATCCTCTTGAGGTGTCAATGAGGCTGGGATAGTGCATGGACTCATGCTCTCTCGAATGAACCCCTTCTATTGAAGCTTTTTGACTTGTCTCTACAATTTTTCATGCTCCTTTAATCTCATTCTGTATGCAGCCTTGTTCAGTAGGCTAGACCTTGTTCAAGGTCTATGTGATATTGGATGTCCCTCATAGGTTGTAATCCCTAAGGAAGCTCATTGGGGATGACATCACAAAAATCTCTCATAAATGGCTGCAACCCTTCTACTTAGACCACTGCATAAAACATCGTGGACTCCTCCAATCCATCCACATCCTGAACCAAGCCATCTTGTATGGCTTTGGGTGGTTTTCCATCTTCAATTTCAACTTTCACCATCTCCTAAGACATATTTTTTTCACAATGCCCCCTGCCAATCATGATTACAAACCTTCCCATAGGTGGTGCATCATGTGTGAAAGATATTAGTGCGCAACCAATTTGCCTCCTCTACTTCTTGGGGTAGAATCATACTACCCTGGATCACCAAAGCTTCCCCATGATCTCTAAATGTCACTTTGAACTCTTCTTTCTCTAGTGGCTCATCATAAACTAGGTCTCTCGCAATAAATTGCTTGGTGGCCTCTTCAAGAAATTCCTCAGCAAGGTTTACAAATGTTCTGTTTGGGCCTTGAGAGGAGACATGGCTGATTCCCAAATACTTAAAAGCACTTAAATAATGTTGGTTTTTGGGCTATTTAGGCTACTAGAACTGCCCCCAACACTCGCAATATCCTAATGTTTGGATGAACTAACAGGCTGTGAGGTCTGTCGAGCTACCAAATTCCCACTCTTTTCTCTACATTCGCTTATGCTGGCAGTTGTACTGCCTAGGCTGCAGCCCACTTTAGCTGCAAGGTTGTAAGCTTCATCTAAAGTCCAGTAACATTATATGACCAGTACATCTTGTATAGGTGTTCTTTGCCCCTCCTACTTAATGAGCTAGGGACTGTTCCTCTTTTTCAACCACGTCACATCGAGCCATCAACTGATGAAATTCATTGTTGTACTCTTCTATACTCTTTTCTCCTTGACGAAGGTTATTCATCTTATGATAAAGGGATTGTAGATGATTTTCATGTAGGTATTTTTCCTTTAATTTCTTTTTCATCATCGCCTTGGCATTAATTTTTGGCTTTGCCATTCTTTCCCTTCTAGGCGTAAGTTTTTTCCTACCATGCCAAGGCACCCTTCTTCAATTTTATAGTAACAATTTTTACTTTTTTATTTTTGAGAACTTCCTTGTAATCAAGAACCCTTCTTACAGTATTTAACCAATCTATAAACCCCTTGGGTTGAGGATTACTGTCAAAATCAGGCCAAGCACAAGCATCAAAATAGGAGCCTAGGGTTTCTTATTAAAGCACAATTAGAGCTCCCAAAAGCCCAAGCTTTCTGTCTTTTTCATTCTGAAAAGTCACGTGAATGGCTGTCCATAGGCCCACACACCTCTTAAATATTATTACTTAATGATCACACATTAAATGTCCATAGAATAAATGAAATAACCCAAAAGTCCTAAACTTAAGTGACTTTTAAAATAAATGACCCTGCAAATAAAATGAAAATCCCCAACTGGTCCAGAAAATAAAAACCATTAAAATAATTTGAAAATCATCCTAAGCAATTCTTGCCCTTATTGTTCTTCGTAGTAGCCCTCTTAGGGTTTACATCCCCCAAATTATACACAAGAGTTAGGAGGAATCTGCTGCTCCCATGGAAGATACATGCCACCCTGTCCACTTGATGCACTTTGTGCATCATCACATATAATGATATGTCACCTTCTTATCATGCTTTCTATCATCTTTTGCCTACCGTTAGCATTCCATCCCATGTAACAAAGGCTCTATCACAACCTCAATTGAAGGCTGTAATGTGGGAGGTACGGCAAGTTCTTGAAAAGAGCAATACTTGGGAGATCCGTAAGCTTCATAAAGGAAAGGTGTTAGGATGCAAATGGGTGTTTACAGTGAAATACGAGGCAGATGACATGATTGACGGATACAATGCTAGGTTGGTTGCAAAAGGTTTTACTCATGGTATAGATTACAAAGAGATTTTTGCCCCTGTGGCGAAGTTAAAAACTGTTTAGAATCATGCACTTATTGGCTGCAAAAAAATCTTGGTCCTTGCATCAGCTAGATGTGAAAAATGCCTTTTTATGTAGGGCTCTTCATGAGATAGAGTGTATTCCATGCCTTTAGGTTTTCAACTTCAATTGGAGATAGGAAGGGTGTGCAGATTGAAAAAGGCAATATATGGACTTAAACTATCATTGAGAGCTTGGTTTTGACAAATACAATTAAGCCTTACTAAAAATAGTATTTAGAAGGAGTCAAGTTGATCATACACTATTTGTGAGGAGAATAATGTTGGGATTATAACACTCATGTTGTAAATAATATTTTAGTGACGGGATAGCTTGGCTCTCATCAAAAAACTTAAATGTTACCTAAGTGTTTGAAATAAAAGATTTGGGTCCACTGGGATATTTTCTGGATATTGAAATGTTAAGATCAACGAAGGGAATAACTATTTCCCGGAGGAAGTATGTGCTAAATCTGTTACAACAAACTGGAATGTTGGGTGCCAAATCAATGGATACACCTATGCGAACCAATCATAGGCTTCATGAACAGATGGGAGAGTTACTGAAGGATTTTTGTCAATAGCAAAGGTTACTGGGCGTTACATGTCTCACAATTATGCAGCCAGATATATCTTATGCGGTTTATGTAGTTAGTATTCATCCATGCCCCTCAAAAACCTTATTTAGATGTCTACTAGTAGAGGGTTGTTGTTTATTACTCATGGTCATATGGGTGTTGCAATCTACACTGAGGCAGATTGGGCTGGTTCACAGATTGATAAGAGGCCAATTACAGGCCATTGTACCTTGTTGATAGGAATTTTGGTTTCATGGAAGAGTAAAAAAACTAAATGTGGCCAAACCAAGTGTTGAAGTTGAATATAGAGCTATAGCACATGGAACATGTGAAGTCATGTGGGTGGAAACTATCTTGGCTGATCCGGGAGTTAAAGTTCAGTTACCTGTGACCCTTTATTTGACAATGAAGCAGTTATTCACATTGTTAAGAACCTTGTTTTTCATGATAGAACAAAGCATATTGAGGTATATTATTTTTTCACAAGGGAAAAACTTGCAGCCAGAATTATTTGTACTCATGTGAAAAATCAAGAGATCATTTGGAAGATATCTTCAACAAAATAGTTGTCTGTGACAGACTGCAAAATAGTGTTCTCAAGCTGGGCATAATTGATGTCTGTGCTCCATATTGAGGGGAAGTGTCGAAAGTACAGCAGTAAGGTAGGGACTTAAATAGAATAATTGATTCTATATGTCATGTATTCAATGTACAATTGTAAGTTAGGGACATAAATGGAATAATTGATTCAATAGGGTTATGTGTGATTTATAAAGTCACACCAAGATACCGTGTGTAATCTTTAATAATATAAACATATGGTGGATTCCAAAAAAATGGGTCATGTCATTCTCCTCTCTCTCTCTCTCTCACACACCTCTGTTTTTTACTTCCCTTCATTCCCCTTCCACCATCAAATACTTGTTGATAAGTGTAGATTTAATATTTTATATTTTTCAACTAGAGCTTTATAGCCTCATAGGGGTTTTGTTCACGAGCCCATTTGCAGGTTGGGAAGCACCCAGCTGTATAAATTTGCTTGTGTGAATGAAAGCACCATATTTGTGACTCGTTGTGCCTAGTCACTTTTTTGTGGTAGAAATACAAAAGCCAGGTATGGTGTATGTTGCCAATTATTCTCATATTTTTTCTGTGTAGATCTGGGCAATATGAAAACAAAATGAAGCATGATGGCAAAGCCAATATGTAGTACTTTTTCAGGGAGATCAACAAGGTAATACCTTTAATGCTGATGAAAGAGTGTAAGTTTCTATTGAGAAGCCAGAAAAGAAGCCAACATGTGCCTTGATTACTTGCCAGTCATTTTATGAAAACTTAAAGCTGGCCACACTGCTCCACCAGGAAGTTAAAGATGCCTATGGCATACAGACAGTTGAGCAGTAGCCCTAATTTCATCTCACTTGTGGGTAGTGGACTATCACTACAAGGCATTTATCTTTTGGTCATGACTAATTTGGACTTTTTGTGAAAAAGAAGTCGCGCTTTCTTTAATAAATATATTACATGTAGAGGCCCTCAAACTTTTATAGTAAGGTTGGCACATGAGTGGGAATTTAGTTTGAGCAGAAACACCATGTTTTCGTGTGTCAGACTGCCCTTAAACCAACATATGAGGAACAAGTAACGTGACAACGTACTCAAGATTCTGTGAAAGAAATGGAGAGATGACGTTACTCTCCAAAAAAATAGAAATGGACAGTTGAAGTTTATCCCTCATACATACAAGTTTACACCCACCCAACAGAAATAAGAAAAAGAAAGAAAAGAGGGAAAAATAGAATATTCTTCCCAATGATTTCTATATCTGTTGAAGATCTAGGTTATGTATGCTTCATGAGGTTCTTGCTTTGTGGGGTTTTGTTTGTCCCTGCCGTGCAATCATTGCGTATATTTGTGGGGTTTTGTTTGTCCCTGCAGTGCAATCATTGCGTATATGGTTCCTTTATTTTCGAGAAACACTTCTGATTGTCTTGCAACTGTGGTTTATTCCTTCGATGAGTACCTTGCAGTAGGAGTTATTGCCTTGTATTTGCTCCTTTAATGAGACTTGTAACTGTGTTTTAACTGTTTGAATAGTTACTTTATGGGAGTTTTGTTGGTCACTGCAGTGCAATTATGGCATATATGATGACTTTATTTTCGAGAAGCACTTCTGATTGTCTTGTAACTGTGTTTTGTTCCTTTGATGAGTATGGGCTTGTGTTTGGAGTCATAGCCTTGCGTTTTGTTCGTTTGATGAGTCATGTAACTGTGTTTTTATTGTTTGCTGGAGTCTCTTTCTATCTTGCAACTCGCTATGATTCTGGTTTATAAAATGATATATTTGTGTTTCTTGTAAACAAGTAAACATCTGGAATGTGCTTCTCGTCTTCTAAATTTATTTGTGGCTTAAAAATCACAACCTCATCTTGTTTGATGTCTCATGAACTGCAGATGGCAATATTGAGCATCTCAAGGAGAAGGAAGTTACTAGATGATTACAGCCTCATTGCCCTAGCTGACACCTCATGGGAGCTATTGGATATTTCGGGGTCTGCTGTCAGCAATGTTGGCTTGGAAAGGGTCCCAGGCATCTGTCCCAATCTGAAAGCTCTCGATATAAGGTTTGGAACAGGAAACCAGATCTCAGAATAATGAGACCTTTATTTCTTTTTATTTTGATAAATAAAATAATTTTTATAGATAACAGATAAAAACATGAAGAAAGAATAATGTTTACTGACAAAAAAATAAATGCAAAAATGAATTGCAAAGAGAAAATAAGCTTAGTGCTTATCATTTTAAGGAAATATTTTTTGGCCCAAATGGACTCATCAGAGTACAACACAGTACTCTAAAATGGGATCAAACCTGTTGGCTGGGATTTTGTCTCCATTACTAAGTTCCTCAGATCCACAACTGAGGAGGATGCTCTAAAGACCAACCATTCTGTTGTGTTAGCCACCCAAAGTCTTGGATCACATGATCAATGTGCTTTCTGGGTGCCCGGAAAAGGGGGAAACTGTAGGTATTCAATGTAACACTTCTAGACTAACCACCAGGAGGAGGATAGCCCTACACTCATGATCTATGAAAATAATTACTTGCCTCTGCCTTCAAAGCACCCTAACTACTTGGCTAACCAGTATAAGGGAACATGTTATCCCAAGTAATATAGAGTTACTGCTAGAAATCAGCAAACTGAGCAAAAGAGAAGGGGCTAAAATCAGTTATAAAAACCCAAAATCAAATTAGAAATAAAACCTTAAACCAACAGCAAACCAGCTAAACCAACCCCACCCCTCGCCCCGGCTCCCGCCCCCCCTCCCAAAAAAAATCCTAAACTAGAAAAATCAACAATAAAAGAGAAATGCCCTAAATTAAAAACACAAAATATTAATAGAGGTGAGAGAGAGAGAGAGCTTGGCAAGCGGCTCTTTTGGGGATTCATATTCCACCTTTTTTTGAGGAGGTGTGGTCTCATTTTTGGCCCCAAAATAAGGAGACGCTTCTCTCAGCGAGATGTATCTCTGTTGCATTTTTGTGAGCCAAACGTCTGAGATCGCTAATCATCTTGGAGAGGCATCTCCTGGTGCCCAAACAGACCCTTAGTTTCTTTAGTAAGGAGCTTTCTAAAGCACTCCAGAGCGATGAGAAATAAGTAGGGAAAGAGTGTGTTGTCTTGTCCTGTTCCATTCTTGCCTTTGGAAGCTCCAAATGTGTCATTGATGATAACAGAAAATCCAGGGGAGGTGAAACGCATTCGTATGCAATTGTTAAAGGTTTCTCCAAAGAAAGACATCAGTTTAGTTAATTGAAGGATTTTCAATTAACTAGGATTTTCAATTAACTTAGTCCTTTTGAAGATCTATCTTAAAACAAAACACATTCTCTAGTTGTTCATTGCACAGGCTGTGAACAATTTCATGGCCAACAATAGCTTGCTTGAATATGCCTCTGTTTTAGCGAAGGCATCTTGTATTGATTGATGATCAATTTAGCTTTTGCGCTGATATAACTAATTAGCAATGATTTTACAATCTTCTAAAGCAGATTACAAAGGTCTATCAGTTTAGAAGCAATCACAGAAATTGCACCTATTTTCTTTAGAATGAAGGTGATAAATGTTGATCTAAGAGATCTCATGACGGAGTTAAGATGGAGAGAGCTATGATGGATTGATGGTTAGCCATATTTCATCACTCATTATATGCCACGGTTTGTGGAAAAATTGGGTTGGGAACTATTTGAGTGGGGAGATTTATTTGTGCTGAGGTTCATGAGGGTAGAGGCAATCTCCTCATTGCTGACTTACCTCCCTAATTACAATTTTCTATTTAATTATTTTTGTGTCACTAGGTGTGGGAGGTGTGAAGGAAATTGGCTGAATGGTGCCTGGCGATTCCTCAAAAAACAAAAAAAGTTAATTTCATTGATGATCTCTTGTTTTTGTGAAGTGATGGATCCATCTGAATCGTTTAAGTTTGGATATGGTTGTACTAGACTTGGGGGCCATGGTTCTGTAAAGGAGAGAACTTGGTGCAAGAATCGCCTTGCCAGTTTGTCCCTGAGGCAAGAATCCCCAAATGAAAGAGGAAATGAAGGTTGAGGATGCAAAGGGCTAGAATTCCATGAGATGGTGAGGCAAGTGTCGTGCTCCAAGGAATAAGTCGGCTTCGACTTGCTTCAATGTTGGAAGACCGGCCACATATGAAAAGAAAACTGAGTTCAAACCCACAATTTAATGATGACTAGGATGTCATAAAAATGGACAAAAGATGAAAAGAAAATTAGTAGGATTTATATTTCAATCATTATCATCAATTTCTTCATAATCATTGGCTTCATCCCTGTCTCCTCCATCCGATTCCAAACCATCATTAGAATCGTCATCTTCTTCAACATAATGGTCCTCCTCAGTTTCTTGTGAATCGGCCTCCTCTTCCTCACCTCTCTCTCCTCCTCCTTTGTGTACTAGTAGTGGTGGTCATTAGCCCTCCTATGGGTGGAAGCTGGTCCTAAACTTCCTCGACCATATCCCAGGTCAACCCTCACTAAGGATCTTCAACCAACCACTCTTTTGGCATCATCCAAGTCTTTGGATAAAATGGGATCTCTCTTTGGGATCTTAAAAATGCTCATCTATAGCATCAGATTATGCTTGACAAAGACTAAATTATTGAGCCTCTTTTTCTCAAGCTGGTTCCTGCTTTTGTGTGGAACTGTAGTAAAATATATGAGCCACAATTCGGACTTATAAAACTAAGATAATACCCTAATAATATGAATCTCTAAATCTATGATAGTCTTAAATTTTTACCATATCAAAGGAACTCCAAATTTAATATCTAAATTCATATGAAACTATGCAAAATTAATAAATACTAAGGAAATTACCTACATTTGATTTAGTCCTTGGTCTCACCACCATTTCCTTCACAAATGATTTCAAAGTACACTTATACAAAAGTAACTTGTTAGCATATATCTTATCTTGGATATCATTGTGTAGATCTAGCCTCTCAAGACATTCATTAACGGCAAAGCCTTCCATAATTGTATCCTTTTTCTCAATACCTAAGTTTGTGCAGAAGAACTTCAGGTTCAAAACCTCAAATAGTACAATTTCAGGTAATGACTGATGAAAAAGGGTCGGTTGGCTAATTATGCCACTCCTGCCCTTCGAAGTTGGGTGCTGTATGGCTATCAAGACATATGGCCGACACAATTTCTGGGCTGATGAAGCTGCCTATCCCATTTTGTAATCTATTATCTCCCATATTGAGCAATACGTACTCTCATCATTGACCAAAGCCTTTGCTACCTCCATCTAGTGCATCATATTTAGAGCCCATAATGGGCTTCACGTCACCATTAACCTATTTTTAAAATTCACTAAGGGTAGAAAGACTTTAACCGAGTAGATTACCCACTTGACAAACTCTTAAACACACTGTCACATGCCCTTTCCCCTTTAGCACATCTAGGCCACTTACATCTAGATAACTCTTCTAAAGTTAACATCAAACTCAATTGCTTTCTCTTCTGCAATATTCTTTGTAAACTTAGAAAAGAAGTGGCAAATCCGGTTACCCCAGCCCTTGCTATATCGCCCTTGTGGGTTTGGGGCACTCCTTTGTGAATTGTACCTCCTTATGTTATTGTTTGAAAAAACAGCCTGCCCAGTGCCTAGGAGGCTGTCTCGCCTAGGCTTGGGCAGGCCTTCCCGAGCGGAAGTTCTTAGGCGTCCGCCCTAGCAAGCTAGGTGGGTGCTTAGGAACATTCATAAAAACGGCATTTTTTTTTTGCATGTTTCGGGCCATTTTGGGTCATTTTGACCCATGAAAGGGGGTATTCTAACACCTTAAAGTAAAAAGAAAAAAAGAAAAAAAAAGAAAAGAAAGTCGTACCAGTGTTTCAAAGAGCGCTAGGTGGGTCCTAGGTGGCGTGGGAGGTCCAGGCCACCCAGTGCCTAGGCAAGCGCCTAGAACCTGGGCAGCCCAGTTGAATCCAAAAAGGATTCTACAGTTATATATTGTATAACATGTAAGAATTAGGTATTTGGGGCACATCAGAATTCAAAGTATAGTACACATTAGCACACACTCCATAAGCATAACCATAAGTCGGTCCATAATCCATATCCAATTAAAACTTAAAATTTACCATTCATGGTTCAATCAAAGTTTAATAATTATTCAACATTCATCATTCATCATCAGAAAAATTAGGGTCAGCTGCATTGGTATCATATTCATCGGAATTGTCATCCTCGTCGACATATTGGTCGTCCTCATCTGTCTCTTCTGAATCTGCCTTTTTTTCCTCCACCTTCATTCTCTATGCAGAAGATCTAGTGGCCCTAGGAAGGTCAGCTGATGTCCCTGAAGCATCTATAACCATGTCCCATGTCAATCCTTCATACCCCTCGACCTCATCATCATCAACTAACCGCTCTATAGCGTTGTCCATATTTTTTGATCTAATGGGGTCTCTCTTATCAAACATGTCCTTCAAGAATTGATTACGCTTGACATAGACTAGGTCATTAAACCTCTTTGATTCAAGCTTGTTCCTTCTCTTTGTATGAATCTAACAAAATCAAATGAAACTAATTAAAGTCTATGGTTCATGTATTATTAATACAATTATACAAATTACCTTTACGACCTTACCCCTTCAAAAGCACTCCAATTGCGCTGACAACCGGATGAGGAAGTGGTTAGGTTTAAGATCTGAATGATCAACGTTTATAAATTTGGAGAACTACACCCATGTTGGCTCCACCAATTGGCTGCAAAGATATAGAATAAAATCATAAATAAATAATAGAATTATAAAAATGAAACTTGATTACGTGAACTTGACGAGCTTAAGAATATTATTACCACTTGGATCAATTTTGGTCCTTTACCTCATTGCCATTGGACTCCCAAAAGACTTTAATGAGCACTTGTAATTTATCAGCTCATCAGCGCATATAATATCTTGGATATCAGGATCAAGGACTAGCACATCTACAGACTTATTAAATCCAATCATAATTGTGTCATTTGTGTGTATATCTTTGTCAACATAAAACAAAGCTGGGTTCAAATAATAACCAGCTGCATGCAATGGCCGATGTAGCTGCGTATCTCACTTCTCATCAATAATCTCCCAAACAGGGTTATAGCAGTTCTCATCATCATCAAAATTTTGAGCTCTCTTTCTTGTATTTCTCCATGGCCTCATATATATAGCCCATATAAGGCTTGTCACTATCAACCATGCGAAAGACTTTGACAAGAGGAAAAAATACCTCAAGAGCGGCCCTTCACCTCTCGCCAAAAAGCCTTAGAAAGGATAATATCTCTCACCTTTTTCCCAACTTGATCCTTGGACCACTTGCATGCTCTCCAGTCATCCGAGGTAAACATTTGCCTTAACTGCACTCTCCTCGAATATATGTTATCTAGGCATAAGTACCAGGTCGCAAATCTTGTGACCCCAGGCTTCACAATCTCTTTCTTCCTTGTAAATCTACGCATCATGCTGAGGGTGGGATGGTGGCCATAAATGAAATTTGTAATTGACTTTGCCTTCTTCACGGTACCTGATATCTCGGTTAAACCGCCAAGAGCCTCAAGCATGAGGTCTATATAATGTGTTGCACATATTGTCTAAAAGATTTTAGGATAAGCTATGCGCAACAAATTAGCTGCAACAACATTAGGAGCAACATTGTCTTGACAACCTGTACAACATGATGCTCCCCAACCTCCTTCATTCCCTTCCCTAAAACTTGGAATATGTAATGAGCATCATGGATATGATCAGAGGCATCAATAGACCTCAAAAAAACAGTCCCTAAAGGACAATTCATAAGCAAATTCATCTGACTTCTTCTCTTCTTATCACTCCAAGCATCAATCATAATAGATACCCCATATTGAGCCTATGCATCTTTCTTAACTTCTACAGCTTCCTTCGTGACACTCACCGCCTTTTTCAAAAGAGGCTCTGAAAGCTGGGGTTGGGGGTTTCATCCCAGGCCCAAATTGGCCAATTGTCTCTACTGCGGCATAGAAGTAGCTTAAGCGAGCGGTATTGAAAGGAATGCTCGCCTCATAAAATCATGTAGCAAGATAATAAGTAGCTCTCTCTCACTCGTCCTTTGTCATTCTATTTTCAATGGTGGTTTGCTTCTTTGTTTTCTCTCCTGCAACCTCAAGGTCAGACCAAGGCTAAAAACTATCCATAGGGCCCATAACCCGAGGCTTCTTACTCCCAAAACCAGAACCAGAAAAAATTACGACTCCCTTTCCCTTTCCACTAAATGATTGTTCGACTTCTACCTCTTGACATTCCTCCCCAATCCCATCCTCATCACTATCATCATCCTCATCATAATTGACCCAAGCCCCAGACCTAATCTCTGTTATGGAGGCAAATCTCTCATCTATTTTCATTTTTACCATATTAAAAAAATTGGTTATTTCTTCTTTAACAACATCAGCAGTCTTTTTACATGGGGCAACATCCCCCCTGATACTAGCAAGATGTTTCTTGAACCAGTTTATGCCCCCTTTTGTATCCTTCTCAAAAAAATTGCATCTTATACAATTTTTATCATTAGGATCTAAGTTGTAGCCATATTCCCAACCGGGATCGCCACTCCTATGAGATCCCGAAGAAGACATCTCAAAATAATGCAATTTATACAAGCAATAAAAAAAAATCACTTACTTTGAGTTTGATTGCTCAGTCTTCAAACTTCCACCTCAAAGATGCTTCTAAGGACTCAAAATCTTCTAAAAAACCCCCCAATAGATTTATAAAACATCAAAAATTAAGTCTAATATCAATGGGTGATGTTTTGATCAATTTGTCATAACTTTGAGGAACCCTTCGATCTCAAAGAAATCACGAAAGACTAGTTTTTTGGGGGCTTTCTCTCTCTTAAATGGGCTCCAATAAGTTTTAGGTTTCAAATGGACTTAAAACCCATAAAAAAAAATGGACAAAAAATACCCCCACCGAAAGCAATTTCCGCATCTGGGTGGGGCGCTGGACCTGGCCTCCGCCCAAGTCTGGAGCCTAGGCGGTCGCCTTGGCGGTTTTCTGGGCTCGTAGGCGGGCGCCCAAGGACCACCGCTTTTTTTGGGCACCTAGGCTTGGGTGATGTGCCCAGGCTCCCAGATCCGCCTAGGCGGCCGCCCACGCGTTGGGTGGTACGCTTTTTGGAACACTGAGCCGTACCATATCTTAATGTGACTTTTTTGGAAATACGATTTTTTTTGGATTTTGTTCGATTTTGCTATGTTTTGGGAATGCGAAATTTTGAAATATATTATTGCAATAAATTTTAAGGTCCAAATGAAGTTCTTACAAAGATCTTTGGGGTAATTCTGAGCTTGTTAGACAATCGAAAAATTGAGCATAAAACATCGAAAATATTGAATAATTAGAGATCTCTTTCTTTTCATTTGCATGCCATTTTTTTTACAGTATCATTTTGTATTGGTATTTGGTCTCATTGGACACTTGGAGTCCATAAGCATGATTGTTTGAAATATGGACTACTGAGTATGCTGCATGGACACTAAAGGACTAGTACATCATGTACTTGTTTTGTTTCTTCTTCTTTTTTTCACTTTTTTAATTATTTAAGCAAAAGTTTTAGTGATTTGAAAGTGTCAACATTCACACACAAATTTGCATAAAAAAGGTGGTTAGAATAGATATAAATGTATAAATACGCATAGGCATATATGTGCGTTTAGAAAGCACATATATGCATATATGTGCATGTTTCAAACCCTTGGGCACCTGAGGTTCTGGGTAGCTCACGTGGGTGCTGGGCACTCGAGACAACCCCCCCCCCCCCCCCCCTGCGGGGCGCCTAGGGACCGCCCAGTGTTTTTCTAAACCTTGCTTATGAAGCAATGGCTTCTTAAGCTTATAAGGATTGGGCCCTTCAACCTTGGTCCAAAATTGCTTCCAATATTGTATAAAAGCTACTTAAGTGAAATGCATTAAGGGCAATACCTGCCTAATAAACAACCCATCAATATAGTAAACTTCTGTCTTGAACCTATTTTTGATCGTAACTTGCTTTTTCTATTTCTCAACTGCATCGTTGGGATTGGGGGGCAAAGGCATCCATTGGCTCCTTCATACAAGGCTTCTTCATCTACAAGCCTCTCATTGAACTTTGAGAGGAACCCACTTTTATTTCCCCTCCGTCATCATCATCATCACTCCCATTGTCACCATAGATATTCACCCCTTCCCTCAACTCTACGATACTCTCCTCTTTTGCTTCCTTCTTCCCTTTTTCGGCATCCATATTCTCAAGACTCTCCTTCCTAACTTCTCTTAGGATCTCCTTACATGAGGCAATATCCCCCTTAGTACTAATGAAGTGTTATTTAAATTAATTACAACAAAAATTGCAATGGATTTTGTTGTCATTTTGTCCCGAGCAAAAACCATATTTCCATCTTGAATCTCCACTCCAATTAGAACCTGTTGTAGACTTTTGGAGAAATTAAGAAATATCAAATGCAGAGATAAGAACGAACCTTGTGCGATCTTCGATCTGCAATGTTTTGGATGAGTATGAACCTTTAAATCACCTTAAAATAACCCTTATTACTTTTTTGTGTTCCACAATGCTTCTAAAATTATTATAAGGTAATATTCAAAAGAAAAAAATTACTTAAGGGAGGTTGGAAACACACCTAAGCCTCATTTCTTCCCTTATTAAGGAGGAATTTTTGTGGAAATGCTGGACATTTTCTACCGTTGGGCAAGGGCAAAACCTAGGTGGACGCCCTGGTCTAGGCATTGGGAGCCCGCTTAGGCGACGTCCAATCTGCTTGGGGCGGCGCCAAGGCCTCCCAGGGGCACCCCACCTTGATAGATTGGCTGTTTTCTCTTTCCTTGGTTGATTGCTTCAAGAGATTTACGTTGGGGGTTTGAGATTCAGTCAAGGAAAATAAGTAAAGTTCTTAGAAGTGATGGGGGATACAAGTACACCCTTAACTATTTGGTAAGTCCAATGCGGATCAAGGGATAGGTTTCGCAAGAAACGATATCCTATGCTCAGCATCAGATGGTATCGCAAAAGGAAGGAATTTTTCCCTAAAATGGTATCGCAAAAGGAAGGAATTTTTCCCTAATTTACAAGGGAGTTCCATGATGGCAGAAACACATATCGTATTGACCTTTTGTTTGGGAGATGCTTTGTTGACTGTTATGTACATTTTTACTAGAATTCCTTCAAAACCTGTGCCTAAAACCTCTTATGAGTTGTGGACCAGTAGAAAACTTGGTCTATCACATCCCATATGACTAGTAATCTAGATTAAAGGTCCATGGAATGTCCTTTCATATGATATGTTACTTCAAAGGTATATCCTAATCTATGATTTTGAAATGGGTGGAATCTCATGATGTGAACTTCATTTTGTCGAAGTACTTAAGCACTGAGAGGTCGGTGGGATCTTAAATAGGGAATGGTGAAGCGATTCCTCTACTAAAGGGCTATAGTGTGAGTATTCCTATAGTCGTCAAGAATAGCGGGAATGAACCACCATTCATTCTCAAGCATCAAAGGAGTGCAAGTGACAGAGTTCCCCATAGACATTTTGAGATTGAAGGGGAATGCCTGACATGTATCTCCATTAATGAGGATGAATCAGGTCTATATCAGGAAAGCGTTGCAATTCTTTGTTGTAGCCAATTGGATTGCCACAATGTCCCAAGAGATTAGTTCCATGGCTATGGTCGCTCTACGATATTTTTTTACTCTTGGAGTGGGAGCGCTTTTCCGGTATAATAAGAAGCAGACGTGTTTGCTATTGACTTCCTTAAAGGCGAAGGACATTGCTTATTGTGTAGCATTTGCAGGAGGGCTGATGGCCTAGGAGGTTCTTGCAATGTTAGGGGTCGGATCAAGTGCTAGAGAGCCTGTTGCCGTGTGTTGTAACAACTCGACAACACGAGCTTCTATAAAGAATCCAAAGTATCACAATAAGTGAAAGCACTTGGAGATAAAAAATTATCTTGTGTGAAATGTCATTGAGAAGAAAGAGGTTTTCTTGACATAAATTCCCCTGCGTAGGGTGGTAATAGACTCTCTGTTGTGCATCAACACGCTCCAATTAGCATCCCACTTGATGCATTGCTTGCGACAAGACGCACGAATGTGACTGAATTGAGACATGTTTGGTGAAATCTGATATAGTATCTTGTATTATTTATCATTTACATCATGTAGTTCGACTCATAGTGTGACATGAGTCACACGTGCCGTTATTACTCATATTGAGGTGCATACGATATTCCCTGCCTCTTGTTATACCGTCGATAATTGCCCGTCACCAAGTGACCTTGAGTGCCTTCATAGATCTGGTGACTAGGTTAAGAATTGGAGACTTGATTGTGCTACTTTAGCATGTCTTCCCTATTTGTTACTTGGGGTTCTCACCCCATAGTTAGGACCTCACCACGGTGACCATTCACCACCTAGTGGCTATTCACCATGGTGGAACAAAACTCCCATATAACTAGGCCCTACAGTGGTCAATTGACCTCGATATTTAGTAAGGAGTCGTTGAGATCAAAATTAGGGGAGGCATGAGTGAACTTGTTTTCTTTCGAGTGTTAAATGCCCCGTCTCGGTAAAATTTCGAAGCGCAACGGTTCCGACTAGTACAACTCCAGGATACAATTAGAACAAATATAATATTTTTGAGTCTCTGAGTTGCACACTCGAGGCCCGTACAATTTATATATCTATATATATATATATATATATATATAAGGTTAGCCCACTAGCTAACAGCTATAGTGTTAGCTCAACGACCCATATTGAATCTGGGCCGATCTGACGATCACAACCTCATTTTATAATATAATTTTAATATTTTTCTACAAATCCAAATCACATAAAATTTGAGGTGTCAATTCTTCTCTGCATGGTGCACATAATAAAAATATTAAAAAATAATTAGCAAAATATAAATTGATCAAAATACCCCTGAAAGTTTTTGGGGATATTGGTCAATTTATTTTTTGCGAATTGCTTTTTTGATGTTTTTATTTGATTCTTCTATTTTTAAAGAATAGACGCTCATAATTTCAAGTGATTCGGATTCGTAGAAAAAAAATTAAAATTCAAGTACAAAATGTAATTGGATTGTCCTAGATTCAATATGGGCCGTCGGGCTCACGCTGTAGTGTTATAATGACCCTTTTCTTTGTAATTCCAACATATTCTTAGGTCTTTCTTTTTGTTTTTGGATTTTTTATATTTAAATTTTTTATTTTTCTTACGGAATTATTTGACTTTATGTTTATGATCTTTTTTATGATCTCTAATCAGTAATTTCACTCGTAAGACATCGATTGGGCATGAAATGCACGAATATATTTACTTTGATCGGATCAATGGATGATACAAGAAATGATCCAATTAAATGTGTATTGATCAATGGATGATATAAGAAAGGTCTTGAACATTCCCGCACAAAATAGAGTACCAAATATGTGTATTTTTTCCTCATCTCTCTTGATTTTCTCTAATTGCTCATTCTCTCTTTAAATATCAAAAGTTAAATACTCAATGGAGATGGAACATTAGAGAGAGAAAAATTCCATCAAGCCCAATGCCATAGTCTGTCTCTCTTATCCGTTCTTCTCTGCATCTTGTGCTTGTTGTATATTTCCAACAAGAGAGGTAAACGAGACAATGTCTCGAAACAAAAGAGAAAGAGTTTTTCTCATATTGTTGAGAGAGAGGGAGAGAGTAAAATAGCCCCTTTCTTAATGCCCTCGTAATTAAAGAATTATAAAAAGCTTTCACCCCACTTGGGTAAGGGAGAGAAAAAGATGAGTAATAAAATAACAAATATTAAAGAGGAAATTCCACATCAAAAGAAGGTAGTGAGCATGCTCTTCTTTAATAGATGGAAGACCATTAAAGTTATTAAAGCACATGAGAATAAAGACAAAGAAGTAATGTATTACATAAAGTAGAGGGGAAAACATGGCCCACATGATACGAGGTTAAAAGGGGGGAGTTCCATTTAACGAAGGTAGGAAATCACAGTGAAAGAAAAGAATGAGTGCACCAAGTGAGAGAGAAAAAGATTTATGGTCCATAAATTATCATCAGAACCTTTTCCCGACTGTTTGGGGTTGGCTATACGAATCTTGGTTTGCCATTCTGTTCTATCAAGGATCATACCCTTAATGAGGCTATAAGTCCCCATATCTTTTCTCACTACTTCCAACCATGTCCTTTTAGACCTATCCCCCTTGTCGTGTTTTAGCCTTCCACTTGAACCGACTTGCACTTCCTAACAGGTGTTGTGCTAGGTCTACGCTTTACATGGCTAGCCCACAAAGTCTACTCTCTCTTTCATCTTATCGCCTGTTGGAGCCACACGTAAGTTCTGCCTAATCGTCATCATCATAGCCTTTTCCTAATTAACAGCTACACGAATCATGTCTGCGAGTCTGCTCTACTAAAGGCCATACACTCAGTGAGGCCATAAATCCCCATATCTTTTTGGATTACTTCCAACCACGTTATTTTCGGACTACCCCTTGCCCGTTTTAGTCCTTCCACACGAGCTAGCTCACACCTCCTAACAGGTATTGTACTTGGTGGAGATGCTTGAAGTTTTTAAAGCCAAGTTTGGAGGTTGTAGAGGAGGAATCATGGGAAGAACTGGATAGCAGTGTTCTAGCCAAAGGTGCCCAGTCTCTACGCTGGTTGATATGGGTATGAGCTTATCATTTCTTTCACATTAGATTCCATTTTTCATATCATTCATCTGCAAGCATAGAAGATAATCGTTCATTCCCCCTCATTAATCATTAGTTACCTATTATGATCTCATGGCAGATTGCCATATTATGACTGCTTGTTTATCCTAAGAAATTAAATAATATGTCAGATTTTTATGATTAATTGTATTTCCAATGGAATATGTAAATTCCGGTAACCATGAAGGCACCTGATCGTGATTCCATCAAGCTTAACTTTGACGGTTGCTCCCTAGGCAACCCTGGTCCAGCTGGAATAGGCGGTCTGTTCAGGAACCATGAAGGCACTATCCTTGCTTCCTTCTCTAAACCTATTGGTGACTTTGACTTCCACTTGGATGAGGCCCGGGCCCTCCTAAAAGGCCTCAAACTCTTCGATCGCAATTGGTCTTCAACCTTTGTAATCGAAGGTGACTCAAAGAATGTAATTTGCTGGGCCTTTGGCACTGCTGCGTACCCTTGGTCCCTAGCGCTCAATTTTGAAGAAATCTCTTGCTTATGTTTGGGTCTCATTGTGTCATGGCGACATGTTTGGTGTGAATGCAACTCTCAGGCAGACTCCTTCGCTAAACAAGGAGCTACAAATTTAGGGCACTAAGTGATTTTTTGTAGCATTGGTCCTTCCGTGCTGCGAGTGGATCACCCCTCTTCTCTCTATCCGTCTGGTCTTTATACACCGTCCCTTTAGGGGAGCCTTATTTTTTGTTGTATATAGCTCCTGATCTCTTGGGTTGCAATTTTGTACTTTCTTCGTTCTTCAATACAAAGTAAACATTTAAAAGAAAAATATGTAAGTTCTATAGGACAATTGTGAGACCAACTTTGCTCAATGGAGCGGAATGTTGGGCGGTCAAAAACAATATACCCATAGAATGAGCGTAGTAGGGATGAAGATGTTGAGATGGATGAGTGGGAAGACAAGAAGGTATTGAATTCGAAATATATACATTGAGAAAATTTAGGTGTGGCACCAATAATCGATAAGATGAGATAGAGTAGACTTAGGTTGTTTGGTCATGTGTAGTGCAGATCCAGTACAACACCTATTAGGAAGTTCAAGTTAGTTAAAGTGGAAGGCTCAAAAAGGGCAAGGGATAGGCCTAAAAGGATATGGTTAGAAGTAATGAGAAAAAATATTGGGATTTATAGCCCCACAGAGGGTATGACACTTAATAGAGTAGAATGGTGTATCAGGATTCGTGTAGCCCCGACCCCAATTGGTTGGAAAAAGACTTTGACGATGATGATGATGATGATGATGATCGTCATGTATTTAGGAAGGAGGCAGATTTGGCCAGTGCCTTTTCAATGATCCACCCAATGATCTGCTCATTGTTATTTTAATTTGTCATCCAAAAAGATGGGTGAAAATACCGGTAATCTAGATCTCCTGCGATCACCATTATAATGTTGGATAGATTATTTAAACCTGTAGTTGACTAAGAATAAAGCTTGGAATTTTTCTCTGAGGTACCATGGCACAAGTGCTTTCAAAATCTAATTAAAGGCCTTGGACTGATGTGATGTGTAATGTGGTAGTTGTAAATGCAAGGGCCACTTCAACAATTCTTAAATCATGCTATTTGTGGTATTCAACTGGGTAGTTTGATCTATAGTTACTAGTGTTTAGGTGGTTTTTGTACTCCTCTAAACATTATTTGTAAGGGACTGCTTCATTATAAAATTTTGTCGAATGGAATTTTTCAATTTGTAACTGATCAAATGTCCATTTGGTCAATTATCTGTTTGCTCTATCATCGTCATCATCATCATCATCATCCAAGCCTTATCCCAACTATTTAGAGTCAGCTATTATGAAAAGGTGTAGCAAAGTTTTATGTTGGCTGCCTTACCTAACACAACCACTTTCCTTTATCTGGGCTTGGGACTGGAATGACCAGCTTGGGACCTCTTTTATCCTTTAATTTTAAAATTGGAATGACAAATAGTTTTTATGTGGTTTGATAGTGGTGGTGGTGATAGTGATGGTGTGATGGTAGCTGTATAGTGTGGCAGTGATGATGGTGGAGATGCAATGGTGGTGGTGGTTGTGTTGGGGTGTGTAGTAGTGGTGGTGGTGGTGTCCCCGGGTAAGCATTGGAGTGGTGGTAGTGGAGTGACAGTGGTGTTGGTGGTGGCGGCAAATGGATGGTGGTGGAGTGATGGTGGTGTTGTGGTTATGGTGGTGGCAGGTAGGCAGTGGTAGTGGGAGGTATGATGATGGGGTGGTAGTGTGGTGGTGGCAATGGTGATGTTGGTGGTGGGCGGAGAGCATATGATGATGGGTTGGTAGTGTGGTGCTGGCAAAGGTGATGGTGGTGGTGGGTGGAGAGTGAAAGTGAGGGAGAGAGAGAGAAAGAACCAAGTTGAACTTTGTTGCAAAACAAAAGTTGGTTTTGCAAAAAATTCAATTTGGGGTTTAATTGCAATTGGTAATCAATTCAAATTCGCAAATCATACATTCTTTGAGGCCAAATTGTTCGGAGAAATTTTCAAATAGCCCAAATTGCAATTTGTCTATGAAATAAGATGGTGCCCAATTGTGTTTCATATACATGTTGTAGATATGTCATGAGAGATGAGTTTCTGTAACAAAAAGTCATCATATTATGGCATTGCAAATGCTACATGTGCAAATACGATGTGCATGTTTCCCAATGTTATCGGAACTTACCCGTACGAGTTGAGATCCTTAAATTTTTGGGCTCTCAATCCCACCTTTTGGGGATCTCCATACTGCCTTTGGGATCTCAATCTCAACTTTATAGGGGATCTTGCTCCCGAGCTTAAAATAGAATTTCTTTATTTATAGCCAGTAAGCAATGCATAGATATTAAAAGCATAATTGCAATGCTAGTTGGCTGTAAATAAAACAAATAATCACTTTGGAGATTGGGTTCCCTAATAACGGGGATCGAGATTCCAAAATTTAAAAATTGAGATCCCATTAAGATTCCTTTCCCAGAGCACCGGAGCAATATTCCGGAGCAGGATCACGACTTGGGTTGGAAGATCCCAACAACTATGGCTTGGAGTAGCCACAATTGCCCATGAGAAAATGTTCGCATTATGCCGATGCCTTAAGTGGTTAGTGTCTAACATGACTCATGGTTCTGACATATAGCCTATCTCTAAAATAGCATATGCCCAATATGGCTCATGTCTTTCATAGATCACTAATATTTTATGAACTGTTCTATCTTGTGACTATCATGATTGCATCCATGGCACACTCTACAAGGCCTATGGGAAACAGCTTATGAGTGTACATGGAAAACTCTCGTCCATATACTGTGACACTGACCTAAATGAGATATCAAGTCAATGATTTGATGCTACCTAAAGGCAACATCACGTCAGCGACTTAACGCTTCATCAAGTCAGCTCTTGCCAGTATCCATTGTTAGAGGAGGTACTTGGATGAAATGTTGAGTTGGAAGACCACAGTCCCCATGAAAGAAGGAATAGCAGCTAAGACGTGGGAAGTAGGCAAGGAGCACACTTTCCCTAGGACACAGATCCTAATTCTAAAAGTCAAGCACACGGCCCACTTCATCCGGGTTTATATGGTCTCAATAAACTGCCTTTATCCGTTCACTATGACAACACCTGCTCACATTGAGCAACTGTCTCCATTAAGAACCATACCATTGAGCAACTATCTCCATTAAGAGCCTTACCATTGAGCAACTGTGTCCATTAAGAGCCATACTCTTGAGAATCTATATTGGTGCCTAAGGAAGCTTCATGTGAGGACAATTTGAGTGACAAAGTAGGAGTGAATAAAAGGGAGAAAGAAAAGGAGACTAAGGAGGTGCCTTTTTGCTGAGTAAGGTATAAGGATAATATATATAATGTATTATCTACCACAATTCCATTCGTCTTTTCTTTTAATTACTCTCTCTCTCTCTCCATTCTAACAATGAAGTCAATTAAACAGAGGTTCTTTGATAGAATGTTGTTTTGGATTTAAAATAAACAGGGTGTCTACTGGTGCCCAAGAACTCTAATCCCAAGAATCCAAATAACAAACATAATAATAATAAAAAAAAATCTGTTTTGGTCATATGTGTTTGTATCATTGCAAAAGTTGATGCATATTTTGAGCAAACAGCCAGGTAATAGTATGGGGACGGGGATGGGAATACAGTATAGGTGTTGGTGTGCGAGGGTGAAAAAAGTGTTGGTTACAGTACCGGTGTTGGCATGGCTTCTAGAGATGTTACGAGTTCTACATAATTGATGCGTATATGCTGGCAAGTCTAAGAAATGGTTAGCAATAACATTAACAGGTACATAGGTGGTCAAAAAATACACATGAAATGATAGATTATTTACTATTAATTTTTGAAATTATGGTGTAAATACAACTCGCACCTCCTAAGTTTGGCCATAAGTCATCATATTTTTTCTTATTACCTCTAACTATGTTCTTTTGGGCTTACACTTTGCCTCTTTTGAGCCTTCCACTTGAACTAACTCGCACTTCTTAACGGGTGTTGTACTGAGTTTGCGCTACACAAGGCCAGTCTGCTTAAGTCGACTCTCTCTCTCATCTTATTGCTTATTGGTGCCACACCTAAAGTTTTTTTTGATGTATCCATTACGAATTATATCCCTTCTTGTCTTGCCACTCATCAATCTCATCATCTTTATTTCCGCTACACTCATTCTATAGGTATATTATTTTTTGAATGCCCCACATTCTGCCCCATAGAGGAAAGTTGATCTCAAAGCTTCATTGGTGTGCGACGATCACATAAAATTTCAGTTGCACATCTCCATTTCGCCCAACCAGTTCTAATTCTATGTGCGGTATCTTCTCAAATCTCTCCATTTTCTTGGAGTATCTACTCAAGATATCGAAAGTTAGCTCTTTTTAGTATTTCTTGGTGGTCAAGCTTAACTATTTTGTTTCTACTCTTATTATTATTAAACTTGCATTTTGTATACTTTGTCTTAGTTTTGCTAATTTTAAAACTTTTAAATTCTAGAGCATCTCTAAGCATACCTAAAAAGATTTTGATTGGGACTGGTATGATTGGTGCACGGGATGCTTGCCCCAAAGCACACCTATGTACCAATCAATGGTTTGATCATCATAGTTTTCTAAGATGAGAGATTATGTATATTATTGTTTTATATGAAAGCTTAAACTCTTTAACAGCAAAGTAGGTTATTCAGGATAAGCCTTCAGTATTAAACCTTATTGACTGCTTCTCTTTGGTTTTTGCAGGCAAAAATCGATGAAGATTCATTAGACATGCTGAATACAGACTGCCCACGAATTCTGGTTAACCCCGTGCCATCGCAGTTGGGGTTGCGAGGAATACAGGTTCCAAGGGAAGCTCTACCAAATGTAGTCCTGGATGATCCAGTTGTCATTGATGTTGATCCAAGTGCATGGGCAGTTGCTGCAGCCCAAAAAGTGAGGTTTGACGCACGGAGTTCTGATGTTCCAGAGTTCACTTGGAGAGGTTCAGGATGGCTTTTGTAGAGCGAGATGCACGCCTTGCCCCAAAGAGGGCAAAGAACGCAAGACAACACCAGAGGCAAGCTGAGAGAGAGCATCTCGTGATGGACATGGGCGCAAAGTCTCTTGCCCTTGCGTCAAAGCTGAACCGATTCCCTCACAACCGCAGCTAATTGTATATTTTTGTTGGCTTGGAATTCTGTAATTTAGTTCTTTTTTTGGCTTGTAATTTTGTAATTTAGTTTTTTTTATTTCTTCTTTAATGTTTTTTTCTACGTGAATCATTTTTTCTACGTGAATCACACATGTTATTAAGGGTCACTTGGGTACCTGAAAATCTATTACAGTAAACATATTACAAGGAAATACGAGATTTATCATATTCGGGTACACGAGATTTAGCACGTTTGGGTACACTTCAACTATAAGAAAATGAAAATAAATTATACAAGATTTCTCCAAAATGTGTAAAATCTATTACGCTTACGATGGTTGTGAAATCTAATACGTGCATAATATATAATCTAATCCTACACGCGTCTGTACCAAAAAATTTATCTATTTTCAGAAAAATCTATCTGTTTCTTCCAAAAAAAACCCTCTTATCTTCGGTCCATCCACTCTCCTGTTATTTTCCCTCTATTACGCATATTCATTTCTATTTTTTCTATTTAAACTTCACTTATAATTTCTCTATCTAAATAAACTCCACTTATAAGACGTACATTTTTTCCATTTTTACAATCCAGTATACATCCATTTCTACATCGCTCTATCCTCAATTCAATTTGGGTTGTAGCTCGAGCTGAAGTCATTAGTTCTCATATAAAAACAAGGATAATAAAAATAATAATTGGTAATCAATGAGAAATTACACAACATAATTTTCATAAGAAATTAGTAAAAGCTCATTTGAAATAAGATACCTCTCGAGTCTCCTTTGATATTTTAAAATTTTTTACAATTACCAAACCTTTTAGTTTCTTAATCAAATTTTTTCTCATTTTTAACTTGTATTATAAAGATTTTGAATTTGATATCATAAATTTATTGTTTATTTGAAATTATATGGAGGGACATTTGAAAGACTTCTATAAAAAATAAATAAAAATAAAATTTATCACAATAAAATCATATTATTCCAATTGTATTATTCCAATGACTTATCATATTGAAACCACAGTCAAGCAAATGAATACAAAATAAGTAAGAAATGATGTTATTATAATTTTAGAATGGTATAAGTTATTATTAGAAAATCTTTTTGGAATGGTGATGATGTTATTATTAGAAAATCTTTTTGGAATGATGTGATAATGACTTTAATATTGTATTTGAATGGAATTTTATGACAAAAAAAAAAAGAAATGATAATTTATAAGGAGTGTTGGTAAAATATTGGTAATGCATTTCCCATATTTATTCCAAACATAACGAAACAGTAGCAATATATTTTTTAAGTTGCATCTAAATATTACCTAAATAGTTACAATCCATTTACAAGTAAAGCATTATACAGTAATGTATTACACCAATAATATATTTCACGGAGCCTTGAATGGCTATAATAAAGAAGAACATCTTAATCTCGTCACTAAGACTAGTTACTTTCTAGAGTGAGCACTTTACTGGAGATCCCTTAAATAACGGCTATAGTGTTCTTAAAACTAGATTGGTTATCAAACCAGCGTAGAGGCTAGTGTGGTTCAACTTGTTCCGACCGGCAGTTCGAACGAAAATCTCTCTCTCTTGCTTTAGGTTTTGCACAGCTGTCTCGCTATTTCATATAGTTGGCAACGTTAAAAGTTGGGGTCGCCTTTTTATGAGTTCTCCTCTATGATTGCAGTCTCTGATGAAGCAGACGATTGGGAAGAGAGGGTTTATTCAAACAATGAAGTTGTATCACGGTTAGCAAAAAAAAAAAAAAAAAAAAAAAAAATATAGCTAGCATGACTGAATCATCAATAAACCTAAGTTTTAGTATTCGTAAAAGCATTATGGCACCTTATATATATATATATATATATATATATATATATATATATATATATATATATATATATTATTATTATTATTATTATTATTATTATTATTATTATTAGGATTTTTGTGTTTATTTTTTAACTCAAGAACATGAGGTGCACAGGGATAGGTGGGCAAGAGTTGTGCAGGGATAGGTGGGCATGAGTTGTGAGTGAATTGATGTTGATCAGTTAGTTGGGAAAGCTTTCTACGTTCCCCTACAACATAGAAGTTCTATCATCCCCTTTATCCAACCGTCCATTTTTTAATGGACGGCTAAGATTGCCCCAATCACAATATCGTGTCTCTACACTATTTTATTTTTAATTTTTTTCTATAAACTATTTTGACACCAAATTTTAGATGTCCATTCCTCTCTTAAACTAATACTAATAAAAAAATATAAAAAATATTTTTAATAAATAAACTAACCAAAATACCCCTAAAAGATTCAAGGGGTGTTTTAGTCATTAGTTTTTATCGAAAAATTATTGTTACTATTTTGTATAGGTGCGTCCCAAAGAGAAGATAATGTACACCAAATTTCATATTAAAAAATCTGCATTAAAAAAATTAAAAATAAAATACTTTGAGATGTTGGATCTAATATCAAATGGTAAGTGGCTGTCTTGATAAAAAATAGATTGTTGGATTGTAAGGGAAAGGTAGAACTTTATGTTGTAGGGGAAACGTAGAAAACTTTCCCCAACTAGTTTAAAAATGTAATTAGAATAAGGTTAAATCGGGTTAGTTTAAGAGCATAAATAGACTAATGTTAAATTTAGAGGGTTTATTTTTGGCAACGTGGCTACTTATTGAAGACGGTAGATTATAGGTAAAACGTGGCTATCTATTGAAGACGATAGATTATGGGTAAAACGTGGCTATCTATTGAAGGAGAAAGCTTGGATAAAAAGTAGTTAAGTTAAAAAAGAAAAAATAGGGGAGAGATAAAATAGGAAAGTCCGTTGTTTATCTTATTTTTTAATTTTTTTTAATATATTTGGAAGGAGATAAAAAAAGTTCATTATAAAAAAGTTAATGAATTAATAAATTTTGATATCGTATAGATTCTCTCATAGACTTTAAGATAGGGTATATTATCTCAACCATTCTTTTTATTTTTATTTTTATTTTTATTTATTTTTTCCTACATCGCCCTCTATTTAAAGAAGAGAGAGTGTCATGGGAGAAGTCGAGGCCATAGAGAGAATCAGAAAGAGAAGAAGGAGAAGAGACAACCAGCTGAAAACCTGCGTAACAATTGTACGTCCATTATCTTCTACAGCAATAATATAAGTATCCTTCATAATTATTGGAACGTATTTACAGTTAGCCATTGTAAAAAAAATCAATCACTCCAATGGCCGGATGTTACAAATTGAGACAAAGTCAAAGCCCATTATAGTATAATCCCTAAACCTTCTATAGCATGAACCCTGGATATGTGGGACGCCCTCTGCAAATCCAGGAAACATGGTGCTTGTAAATCATGTTAATAGAAATCCCTTAACAATTGGTACCAATCTCTCTTAAAACTCAAACCAACAACCTCAGGCGCACAACGCCAGGTACTCATTGTAAACCCGCCTGTCATAAACCCGAATTTGCTTGCCTATCGAATTTCAGGCCATCACCAAGACAATCAATGGAGGAAATAGGGCAATGAACCCACCCTTCTCCAAGCAACTGATCAATCTAAGGCCTATATTAATCCTCCCCAAATCGTAAATATGAACAGTTCAGCCTCAATCTCTCATTTCCAACCTGTTCAAGAAATCACGATTTCTCAGATGGGTATTTGAATAGCACCCATGGCGTCTGATCAAACATAACAAGGGTTTCACTCTTTGAGTCTTTTTTCCCAACAACCATCGAATGGCATTCGAATGGCCGTGGATTATCTCATAGAATGAAACAGAGGACTGTGGACTCTGTTTCATCAAATTTACAGGGGGTTCCGATGGGTTAAAAATATTTAAAGGCGACTCAAGAGCTTCTTGATGAGGTTGATAGTGTAGGGAAGGGCATTAAGACTTAAAAGGAAGAGTTGGGGAGATTCACGGGGGAGAGAGAAACACGCGAAGTGGACTTACAAGGAGCAGTTGGGGAGATTCACGGGTAGGGAGAAACACGCGAAGTGAAGAGAGAGAAGGGATTTAGAAGAAAAAAAAAAAAAAAAGTTTTTTTTTTTTTAAAATAAAATTTGAGCTATGAAAGATAGGAGGAAAGTGGGAAAAGTTCATCTAAGTGGTTAAAAGATAGGGTGCAGTTGGCATACGGATCCATCTGTATCTAAGTGGTTAAAAGATAGGGTGCAGGTGGCATACGGATCCATCTGTATCTAAGTGGTTAAAAGATAGGGTGCAGGTGGCATACTGATCCATCCGTATTTGTAGAGGTAAGGTGCGTTTTTTAATTTTATCATGGTATATAATTTTGATGTAAAATGTTTTTAAGATTATTTCAAAATTTATTTTTATATTTAATTATAAAATTTTAAATTTTAAAAATAGTTAAAATCAAGTAGATCTGTAAACAAATGAAAATCTTAAAAGTGGACGGTGTAGATAATATGATATAAAATATACTATTTTTTAGATTGAAAATCTTTTTATTTTTCATAGTCATACATCTCGATGTCGAGATGATCAATCAAACAGTTTTTCAACATTAAAACTACATTTTCCGATGGATTTTTGAAGTACATCCGAAGCTCTACATTATAAAGTTGCATCCTTATATAAATTTTTTCCTAAAAGATCGGATCTCTATGTTTCGAAATACATTTTGAAATCTTTATTAGATAAATGAAAATTAAAAATAGAGTCTACAAAAATATTTTTTTTAAAAAAAATATGCATCTTACAAAGGAATTTATTTGTAAAATTCCCTTTCTTGTTTTTACTTTGGCTCGTTTCCATGTCAAGCGGATTCACTGTGGTTAAAAAGTAATTAATGGCCAAGCATTCACACTAGTAAAGTAAAGGATCATCGCAAAACCATATCAAAAAGAAAAATTTTGGTACAAAGAAAAACCGTCTAATCAAACATTTAGACCTCGGCAATTATTGATCTGGAAAAAAAAAATTAAGCCTTAAAATTATGTATTGTAACATATTATTTGGGTCAATCCTTTTTCACATGTTCAAAATCTATACTTTTTTGGAACTTCAAGAGTTTGAAAAATCAGGGGCAGAAATAAATTTTAGTTCCAATCCAACGCATTTTTTTGGCAAAGTTTGGAGTTATGGCTTTAGATAAAACTTTTTCATCGTGCTAACCAATAATATCGGGAAGAAATATACTAGTCAACAAATCTCAATTACAAAAGAAACAATCAATTTCAAAAGATTACAAACCTCCAACGACCATCTCAAACTCTTATAAGATATTAACATTTTTAGTTTTGAAAAATACCGTGTAGTATATCAAAATAATATACATTCTAGGGGAATGATTGTTGGGTTTATGTGGTCATTAAAGACCTTATGAGAGCTTGTAAAAGTATTTTATATAGTAAAACATAAACTTAGTGGGAGTGTGGTCTTCATGTGGACCATACTATGTAAATGCTATTTGCCGATACTCAGACTAAGCTCGATGTTTTAGACCAGCTGAGTTTGGACAAACCAAGGTATCTGGGTATAGAGATATCACTGAGAAAGGTTTGCTTGGTTAGCCCTTGATGAGGTTGGAGTCTGCCTAGATGAGAGCCGAGAGACTGTGTGACCTTTATATGATGAATAGCCTTTAGAGATAAGGCTAAAACCTTATCGTTATATTATCACATGACATGTACATAGATAGACGTATTGAGATTTATCATTGAGGGTGAAGCATGTACAAGTACGAGAGATTACCCTTATGCACCATTGAGTCGTAATTGCATCATGGTCTGAAGAACCATGGTTTTATCTCTAGGGAAGAACTTGAAATCCATAGACTGGGATTGCGTCCCCTAGTCTATTGGCTAACTTTTCATGGGCCCCTGTAGTGGACTGTGGATCATGAAAACTGCTGGGTCAGATTGAGAAAGGTAGGTTAATCGTGGTCCGCAATTGAAAGTGGAGTGCTCATGTGCATTGATAAATTCCTAGATCGGATCTGATTCCCATTAAAATTAATTAATTTTATATTATATGATTTTTGAAATGTTTATTTGAATTTTTGTGAATTTTTTGATATTTTATTTTTGTCATTAGAATTTATAAATTTAAAAAAATCATTTTCCAATGTTTTTAATAAGGGAAAGTATATAATGAGACCATTTACCTTTGGTACAAGATCTGCACAATAAATCTGACCACTGGATGTGAATTTGGGTGGCTGCATTATTTCATTGACCAACTCAAAGTTCAAAAGAGTTTTTCTTGAGCTTTGTGACATCCAAGCTATCAGATTTCACATCGGATGTTTGTAGGTAATTGTGGTCTCTTTATTCCAAAGGTAAATGGTCTCATTGTATATAATCCCTTTAAATAAACTATGAGATTTAAAATTTTAAAATACAAATTTTATATTTTCTAAATTTATGTGGGACCCTCCATAAAATATGGGGACCCATTTACACATGTGGTAATTGGGTTGGGGTCCATGAGAGGCCACCACGCGATGGCACACCGCACACATAGGGATTACTTGATCACCAAATAAGGTGATAGTTGTCTCATGTAAGTTGGCTTTCTAATTTTAGATGAAGTCAACATAATGAAATCAAATATTTGAAATATTTAGTAAGTTTTGTTTATGAAGATTGCTTGATTCAATAAATAAAAAATTGATATATACTAAAATAGAAAGTAAGAGACATATTTTCCTTATTTAAAGATTTCACGAGAATATGTTTAGAAAAGAGAAGATAATATTTTAACACCTTCATTTGAATCTTGATAGTGGATCAAAAGTATGGATGACTCACATCTCTCACCCTACAAGTCTCTTTAGATCGACGGTCAAGATTTGATCCTACTAATTATGACAAACTCGAAAGCATATAAAATATATAAATAGAGGTTCTCTCACTGCATAAATCTCTACACCTCTTTTATCTTCTCTCTCTAAGAATTATCAATCTGTCCAAGATCTATCTAAAAGGGGTAAACCCCAACCTAGAGCATCATCTCTCTCTCTCTAAGTTTTTTAAGGGGCATGCCCCAACATAGCTGATCTCTCGTGTTTAAAAAGGAGCATGACCCTTTCTTGGATCGATTGTTTGCAGGTAGCAAATGGGAGAATCCCCTAGCTAGTAGATCTCTCTCTCTCTCTCTCTCTCTCTCTCTCTCTCTCTTTGATTTTTATCTTTTATTTCTCTAAAGATCAATCCAAGGGGCTTGAGCAACGCTAAGACATTGAAGCCTTTGGTAGTTAATTCTAGATCGAGATCCATATCCTATTAAGAGGGTGTTGCCACAAGTAAGAGAAGCAAGAGACTGATCATTGATCTCGAGCACCATTAGAAGGAGGTGACTCAGCATGGGGTGTACTAAGCTCAATTGAGGTAATCGTCGACAATTTTACTTCTTCAAATTTTATTTTTTGTTGGGCTCTTTTATTCCCATAAAGAAATGAGTCAATGTTTTGATTTAAGAAATTGTATTCAATAGTGGTAGCAAGTGAGAACTGTATCTTTCTTTTTTTATTTATTCATTGATTTCAAGAGTTACTTGTTTGTAAATGGACATTGTGAGTGGTCTTGCTAATGTAAGAATAAGAAAAATTTTATTTTCTATACACCGTGCTTGATTACATAGTCCAACTTTCAATTATTGGCATGTTCAAATATCGAAAAGACAGTCTGCAGAATGAGGTATTTTGTGCTGTTTTGAAGCAATGATATGAAAAAGATAATAAGGTATTTATTTGATACATACTCCAATGATATTATGTATTTTTGAAAGGATGACCTCCAATTTCAATGGGAGATCTTGGGTTGAGAGTTACAGACTCATCAATTAATGGTGTTAGTTTTGACCATATAAAATTCAGGAATTGTCCATTGAGTTCCGTAAAACACCAACCATATGACTTTATTTTTAGTTAAAATTTGACTGTAACTCATCAAATTGAGTCTACTTTCAAACAAAAATAGTTTTATGAAGCTCCTTGTGGTTTGAAAGATAGTCATTTTATTCAAATGTGTGCAAGTGTTATTTTCTGCAATGAAAATCGTTTTAATGATTTAGAAGTCAAGATTGTATTTCTATTATTAACAGAATATTTTAAGGCTCATACTAAGTTTTTAAACTGTCATTTTGAGTCTAATTTCTAATATAAATTATTTGAGAGAGACAGATCCATGGGAAATAAAAAATAGAAATTTTGGATTGGAGAGAGGTCATCTTGAATTTTTTATAGTTTGGCGTATTTTCATTGAGATGTAAATATTTAGATTTATTAAGCCTACTTAACATAGTGATATGAGCCCTGTAAAGATATATTTGTTGTTATTCTGTGTCTAGTTTCAAACAAAATAGGTTTGAAAGGGAAACTTCATGAAGGTGAAGAGGAAAGGCAATTTTATTAAATAGTGTTCATCCTGGAATTTTGCAGTATGATATATTTTATGATGTGAATGTCATTTATTTATTTATTTGAAAAAAATATTACTTGGGATTTACACCATGATGTTATGCTTTGGTTTGAGTCTAGTTTTCAACAAAAAAACATTTCAAGAAGAAATCATTTATGTATTAAGATAAACAATTATTTTATTGAGAGGTGCACAACTTGATTTTCTACTATGAAAATTGTATTGTGATGTGAATGTCATTAAATCGAAGACCCACTAAATGGTGTGATTTAGGGATGGAGCAGAGCACTATTTTGTAATGCATGTAAAAGCATCTTGGTTTCTTCACAATGAAGGGATATGTAGAGAGACTAGGTGACAACACAAAAACTTTAAAACTCAGTGGGAGAATTAAATTTGCGAGATATGATGAAGAAGAGTATTTCTTTATATATGTATAGGAGAATCCAAAGGCCGAAGAGGTGGATGCTTAATCGACGTGTAAAAGATGATGACCAAGTGTTTTTTCATCAGTTGTGTGCTCTTTCAAGTTCATAAAAGTTCGTCAGCACGTAAAAGCAAAGAATCAAGAAAGTCTAAGTATCACACTAAATGGTTTTGAGGTATGAAATCTATTTCACATTACATGGTAAGATCATATGGGGAAAGATGATTCAATAACATTTTATTTTTTGCTTTATATACTTCTTTGATTATATTTTGGCTATTTTTTTATGAATATGTATGGAGTGTATGACATTAGGAAATAACTAAGAAGTTTGAAAGAGCCAATTTTTTTTAATACCTTGTCTTTCAAGACCTACATGTGCTTTTAAAAACTACATAAGGTAGTGATACACATGGAGATGTGGTTTGATCAAGGACTATAAGCTTAAGTATGAAAGACGAGAGATGAGTGTGACTCATTCAAATACGTAAGCACAAAGAGACTTTTCCGATAGAATCCGGTCTTAGTGACCATCCCCCCAATAATGTCTAATAATATGATGTGTTGCATGTGATGATGATCTCATGATAAAATCTTCATATTTGCCAATAAGAAGTATTTTGTCAGGTTTTGATAATCATTCTTTAGTCATGCTTTATTTTGGATAAAATTATAAGAAGGACTTTATGATTTGTTTTACGGCTATAAACATGACTTAGTAAGTAATTGAAGGTGAATGCTGTCAAAATGATTTATGAAGACTAAGCATATATTTAAAATTAAATTGGATCATTTGTGAAAAACCTAAGTTTTATTGTGAAAATATACCATGTCAAGAGTTTTAATATAAAAAGAAAAAAAAACATTGGGCCTTGAAAGTATTTTATGTACATATGAAAATGTATCATTAATCTATGCACTATTTTGAAATACCTGCTTGTCTTAACTCATGTTTTTATAATACCGATTATGCGACTTGGTTTTGAGTCTTTTAGAATTCTCGATTACCTAAGACTATGAACTGTAGGGTATATCATAGGATGGCCATCTTGCTAGGTCTCCTTGATATGTGCTGTGTGGATTAGATAACTTGGTTTGTATGGGTATACTACCAAGAAGACTAGTGTGACTGAACCTTTATTATTCAAGAAGGTTTTTCATACTGTGAAACCAAACGAGCATTGAGTTACTATTTGGTATGAGACTTGCGATACTAACTCATGACATAGGCATGAGAATGTTAAGATAATATTTCTTATGTGTTATGTTTGAAGTCGGAGATGTTAACAATCCTATGATTATCTTTAGCTACTTGGATATTCAAATATACAAGTATCCTATTATGAAAGATCCAGATGAACTCGATATTCCAATGAGAGAGCCTGCTTGTGTTTGATGGTTCAGTTGGAACAATATACTATTGTTCACCTATGGAACCAGGATGCATGACGCTAGTTGTATAGCTGCAGAAGATAGCAGCTTGATTGAAGAATTGCTTTAAGCTCCTGAAGATACGACCCCAAGCGATGAGGGTATGTGATGATCTTCTGCGACAACAAGTTTGTGATTCGTAATGAGATATGAAAGATGGACTATGACCACATTTGAGATGAGATTCTAGCAGCAAAGAGATATAGGCGCTGCCTCCATAAATGCTTTGTGAAATGATTGATGGAAAAAATCATGATTAATATAATAAGAGAGAATAAGTGAAACATGCTTGAGAGATAGATTGTAATTAAGGGGATAAGAAAGTGAGAAAGAGATATTCTAAGGTCTTCAAAGGCCAAGAGGGAGATGTTGGGTTTATTTGGTCATTAAAGGCTTTATGAGAGTTTGTAAAAGCATTTTATATAGTGGAACATAAACTCAATGGGAGTATGGTCTCGTGTGAACCATAATAGGCAAATGCTATTTGCTGATACTCAGACTAGACTCGACGTACTAGGCCAGGGGAGTTTGAAAAACCCAAGGTACCTAAGCATAGGGATGTAACTGAAAAGAGTTTAGTGAGTTAGCCCTTGGTAATGTCGGAATATGTCTAGATGAGAGCTGAGGGATAGTATGAACCTTGTATGTGATGAATAGCCTCTAGAGATAAGGCTAAAACCTCATCGTTATATCCTCACATAATATATACATAGATAGTTGTATTGAGATTCACCATTGAGAGTGAAGCGTGTACATGTGCGAGAGATTACCCCTATGGACAATTGAGTCGTGGTTGCATCATGGTCTAATGGACCATGATTTTGTCTTTAGGGGAGAAACTAAAATCCATAGGCAGAGATTGCATCCTTTAGTCTATTGGCTGACTTTGATGGTCCAATCATAAGCTTCTGCAATGGACTGTGGATCATGGGAACTGCTGGGTCAATTTAAGAAATCTAGGTTGATCGTGATACGCAGTTGAAGGTGGAGCGCTTTTTTGCATTGATAAATTCCTAGGCCTAGACAGATCCAATTCCCATCAAAATTAATTAATTTTAATTAATTTAGGTTATATGATTTCTAGAATGTTTATTTAAATTTTTGTGAATCTTTTGATATTTCATTTTTTTTTCATTTGAATTTATGAATTAAGACAATAATTTTCCAATGTTTTAAATATACATACGAGATTTAAAATTGTAAAATTAAAAAATTTTGTATTTTCTATAATTATGTGGGACCCTCTATAAAATATGGGATCCCATTTTACACATGTGGTAATTGAGTGGGGCCCATGAGAGGCTACCAAGGGGTGGCACACCCCATAAGTAAGGATTACTTGATCACCAAATAAGGTGATAATTATCTCATGCATGTTGGCTTTCTAATTTTGGATGACGTTAGCCTAATAAAATGAAATATTTGAAATATTTAGTAAGTCTCATGAATCAAGATTGTTTGATTCAAGAAATTAGAAATGGATATACTAAAATAGAAAGTAAGAAATATATTTTCATTATTTAAAGATTTGACGGGAATAGGTTTAGGAAAGGGAAGATAAGGTTCTAGCACCTTCCTTTGAATCTTGATAGTAACTTTCATTTGAATTTTGATAGTGGATCAAAAGAATGGATGTCTCATATCTCTCACCCTACAAGTCTCATGAGATCGACAATCAATATTTGATCATGCTAATTATGGCAAATCCTAAGGCATATAAAATCTATAAATAGAGGTTCTCCCACCTCATAAATCTCTACACATCTCTATCTAAGAATTGTCTCTCTTCAAGATTTTTCTAAAAGAGGCACGCCCCAACTTAGAGCATCATCTCGCTCTCCCTTTGAAGGGCGCACCTCAACCTAGCTGATCTCTCTTGGGTTTGAAAAGGGGCGTAACCCTAACTACTTGAATCTATTGTTTGTGAGTAGCAAAGGGGAGGATCCTCTAGTTAGTAGATATCTCCCTCTCTCTTTGATTTATATATCTCATCTCTCTAATGGTTAAGCCAAAGGGGCTTGAGCAAGACTAAAATCAAGATCCACATGCCATTGAGAGAATTTTACTACAAGTAAGAGAATCAAGAGACCGATCATTGGTCCCGAGCACTATTGGAAGGATGAGAATATGTGTGGGGTCCGGTTGAAGTTATCTGTAGCACTTTTACTTCTTTAAATTTTATTTTGTATTAGGCTCTTTTATTCCCAATTTTGTGTTGGGCTCTTTTATACCCTTAAAGTAATGAGTCAAGGTTTTGACTCAAGAAATTGTATTCAATAGATATAGTAAGTGAGAATCGTATTTCTCTTCTTTTGTTTATTTGTTTGAAGAGTTATTTATTTGTAATTGGACATTGTGAGTGGTTTTATTGGTGTAAGAATAAAAAAAAAGAAAAATTTTAATTTATATATACCGCGCTTGATCATATAGTCCAACTTTCAATGATATCATGCAATGTTTATATAGCAATATAATGCAACAGGCTTCAAAAACAATGCTAGTTCCATTTGTTTGATCCCAAAGTTTAAATACATTCATTCCATTGAACAATAACAAACAAATAAAATTTGAAAATGCATCATAGAAAGTGTTATTTAGCCCAATCAACATAAGCTGTCCATTTTGTTAAGGTGCCTAGATCTAGGCCATGGAATGATTTTTCTCTTTTCAAAATTTTTAGACAACTTTGTTATCATTAGATAAACAATGTTGAAAAAGATAAAAAATAGTTTTGAGTTCGTAAAGGCATAGATCTTAAAGTTCATAAAATGGATGGTCTAGATTCAATGTTGGAGGGGACTCATTTTAACTATATCTATTATACAAATTGAATTTTTTTTTTTTTTAAATTGACTATTAGTATGAAGAGAAGGCATGTACAATTTTTGGTGTAATACAAATGCAACAAACATGGTTGTCTAGAAGTGTGGTTGCATTATATTATTATACAACTGTTGTAAAAAATTATTCCCCGAAACTATCAACCTCAACGCCATTTTTTTTGCAACCATCCCTTAAGTAAAAATAGTAATTTTTTTTTATCAAAATATCATTCATTTTAACCCGTGATTCCAAAATGTGATGCCAATATGTGTTGGTTTGGCACAAAACTGTGTCAGACCGCCGCAAGCCGAACCGGCACTACTTCAATACAGAGCCGACCCAACCCAAAAACAACTTTTTTAGAGAGGGTGAAAAACGTGGCTTAAAAAGAAAATGATTTAGTCCTAGAAAAACTTACTTTTTGACATTGACGGGTGGGTGAAAATGAAATTAGGAGTGTGATTTACGATCTATTGGAGGGCCATGCCTAGAAAAGAAAGGTTAAAGAGACATTTATAATTTTCCTTTTATTTTTCGACTGTATTTTGTAGAGTAGCTTCACTAAATTCCATAATGCCGTGTCCTTCTAAAATTTGACCCTAAGAATTAAAGATGATCGAGCCTCTGTGCGTGTCGTGTGGATTGGGTATTTGACCAGGAAACTCGTGGAGTGAATGCAAGCACGCCATCATAATCCCTCCGCCCCAGCCACACTGCATCCCTATTATTGGATTTTTTATGTACGTGGAGCAAGCTTACCCACTCGATAGAACTTTTCTTTATACCACAAGTATAGAGATTTCATATATGTCACCTCTCTCTCAACCGAATGAAAGGCTAAGATAGCCCCATCAAAATATCACGCCTAAAAACTATTTTATTTTTAGTTTATTCTTACAAATCATATCATATCTACACCAAAGTTTGGACATGCCATACTCTCATAGAGTCACTTAAAAATACTTTTGAAAAGATAAACGAATCAAAATACCCAAAAAATTTCAGGGGCAATTTGGTTTTTTTTATTTTTTATAAATATTTTTTAAATATTTTTTGTAGACGCCCCCCATTGAGATGTTGACCCACCAAATTTCAGGTTCATATGAAAATTTTGAAAGTCCAATTTTCATGCCCACATCTTCTCTTTTTCTTTCTTTTTTTTTTTAAAAAAAATTAAAATAAAAATTTCAAATTGGGGGTAATATAGAAAGAAAAAAGAAATTCAAAAAACAAAAATAACACCTCATCATAATGGAGCCAAAATATGGACCATGGGATAACATCAAATTTTTTCTGCGATGTATTTTGGGTCATTATGTTCGGGTTCTACTTTTTTTAATATTTCTTTTCTCATTTTTTCCCATTCAAAGCCTTAAACTTTTCAACCACCCACCAAAAAAACGGGTGTATTTAGACAATTCGAACTTCTAACTTCCAACTACCCGAGCACATTAATTATCTTGTATTTTGGTTGGTTAAAAAATTTGAGCTTAGAATCACTAAACATATGTTTCGGGCAATTCAAAAGTCTTAATTTTAGAACAGTTCAAATACATCAATTTTTTGTATTTAGAGCAGTTTAAAAGTTAGACTTTCATTCTAAATAAGTGAAAATGAAATAACTCAAAAAATAAAAGAGTATTATCATAAATATATCTTAATTTTAGCTTAATTGGAAAAAAAAAACTCAAACTTTCGTAAACTTTGTCTACACTATTTTTCCTTATTTTCGGTTTTTTTTTTTTTTTTTACCAAAATAGCATTCACGGTAGTCGTATTATCCTGAAAAACATTACGGTACTTTAAGGCATTTTATACGGTACTGTACTTATCGTAACAGTTGCATTTTATATGTTATTTTAACTACCGTAATGTTTGATGCATTTTATACGGCACTTTTAATACCATAATATCTCCACTTTTATGGATCATTTGGATACTTAGAAATATATTGCTTGCGTAATACATTACCAAATGGATTGTTACCATTTGGGTAGTATTTAAATGCAACCAGGTGAATACATTGCTACTATTTGGCTATGTCTGGAAGAGATATGGGAAATTCATTATCAATATTTTACGAGCAATTACTTATAAACTATCATTTCTTTTTTTTTGTCACAAAATTCTACTGAAATACGGAATTAAAGTCATCATCACATCAATCCAAAAAGACTTTTCAATAATAACATCATCACTATTCTGAATAGATTTTTTAATAATAACTTGTACCATTCTAAAGTCATCATCACATCATTTCTTACTTATTTTGCATGTTTTTGGCACTTACATGGAATCACATTTCCTACTTATTTTACATGTCTTTAGCACTTACATGGAATCACATGTTTTCTAACATGATTAAACTTTGGTTTCAACATGATAAGTCATTGGAATAATATGATTGGAGTAACATGTTTTTATTGTGATAAGCCTTATTTTTATTTATTTATTATAGAAATCTTTCAAATGTCTCTTTATATAATTTCAAATAAGCAATAAATTTTGATACCAAATTCAAAAAATTTATGGTACAAGTTAAAAATTGAGAAGAAGTTTGAGGCATTGAAGGAGAGTAAAGAGGTATGTTATTTCAATTGAGCTTTTACTAATCTCTTATGATGATTATATTATGTGAAATTTTTTATTATCATTGTGTTATGTAATTTCTCATTTGATTACCAACTATTATTCTTATTATTTTTGTTTTAATATGAGATCTGATGGCTTCATATGATGGCTAGGACCCAAATTGTTACAAAGGTAGGTAGAAATGGATATGCACCGTAGAGTGTAGAATGACAGGAAAATGGATGTGCAGGTGAGAAAGAGAATGGAGGGAGATAGATGATTTTTTTGTGTGTAGAATGACAGGAGAATGGATGTGTAGGTGAGAAAGAGAATGGCAGGAGATATATGATTTTTTTGTAAGTGGTGGGTAAGGAGAGAAAAAGAATGGCAAGAGATAGATGATTTTTTTTTGGTAAGAGATGAGCATAGTTAGATTACCCGTTAAGTGGAATTAAGAGAAAAAGTAGATGTACATAGATGTACATAGGAGAGAGGGAGTATTTTGGAGAAATCTTATATAATTTAAACAGTTATAGGTGGAGTTAAGAGAGAAAGTAGATGTACATAAGAGAGCTTATAGGTGGAGTTAAAAAAAGAAAGTAGATGTACATAGGAGAGAGGGAGCATCTTGGGGAAATTTTATATAATTTAAACACTTATAGGTTATAAGTGGAGTTGAGAGAGAAAGTAGAAATGGATATGCTCAAGAGGGAAGGAAAATGAGAGGACAATGGATGTGCATAGGAGAGCGAATGGCAGGAGATAGTGGATTTGTTTTAGGCAAGTGACGTGCTTAGATTACCCACACGTAATGGATTTCACAACCATTTTGCTCGTAATAGATTTCACGTATTCCCTTAAAGAGTGTCAACTCTTTACACAGCTTTTTACAATGGCGAACTCTCACACTCTGATGCATTTGGTGAATTGAGTTCGCAGAATTTGATGAGCCAAAAGTATTTTCAGAATTACATGACCTGCTAGAACTACCACCCTCTTTGTTCCTCTTCATAATGCTTGCTGCTACTCTCAAGCTTCTCAAGCAACCCTTCTTTCTCTTCAAACCCTCTATAGAAATGTGAGACTCAACAAGATCTCATCGCATGAAATGTTGCACAAATGGAGAGCGCCCAATGTCTCTCTAAAATTCGTCGATGGTGACCAAACGATCAGAGCCTACTCTTCTCAGCCTGCTTAAAACTCGATCGCCACTTGGGTTATTGATGACGAATTCAGTGCCATTATCCAAGTTTCTTATTCTGCAAACCATATTTTCTCTATCATCATCAACTAAATTTATCTCTTCCAAACCCCTACTCATGAGTGAAGATCTACTCGACGAGAAATTGATTTAAAAATTGGAGCTCATTAGATCTGCCCCACTGTTCTCTTTTAACCTTTCAACGGTTGGTAGTTTGACTACAGTAATTAGAGATATTACGGTAATAAACGTGTCATATAAAATGCGTTAAACATTACGGTAGTTAAAGTACTATATAAAATGTAAACATTACAGTACTTAAAGTACCGTATAAAATGCGCTAAACATTACGGTACTTGAAGTACCGTATAAAATGGGCTAAACATTACGGTACTTAAAATACAGTAATATTTTTCCCGATAATACGACTACCATAAAGGTCATTTTGATAATAAAAAAAAACCAAAAATAAGAAAAAAAAGAAGTGTAGACGAGATTTACGAAAGTTGGGAGTTTTTTTCCAATTAAACTATAATTAAATTATATTTCTGATAATTTTTCAAAAATAAATTAGACCTCGATAATGTTTAAAGAGGTAGACCGGTTCATTCTACCACTAACCCACTGGATCTGATTCCACTTGCCCGACTCAGTGCGGTGAATGAGCAAGCTGGCAAAACTTTCAGCATCATGCAAGTGAGAAAGCCTCACCTTCACTAGGGTTTGCATACACCAAGTTCCTCTCCCATAAAAATTCCGCCTCTCCTAAAGCACTCAACTTCCCCCATCAAACTTCACATTCTCTTGGGTTTAGCATCTTCCAAGGCCTTGGACAAAAACCACCTCCATTGAAAGGCCTCAGTGAGAGTAGAGCGAACATTTAAATAATGTCTAGAATGGTGGTTTCAATATTGGAAATTTTTTTCTTTAAAATATGTTTTCATCTTTAATTATAAAATTTAAAACTTAAAAAAGAATATAGATCGAACAGATCTATGAAAGCTTGAAAATTGACGGTCCAAAAATGCATTACAAGACGAGCTATTTTCAAAACTTGAAATCCATTTTTTTCTCATGTCTATGTATCTGATGTCGAGATAATCAATTTGAGTATATTTGGCCATCAAAACAACATCTTCTAGTGAAATATTTGATGTGCGCTCGAATTTCATTGTTCAGAGCCTCAACTCTATATAAACTTTTTTCATATATATATATATATATATATATATATATATATATATATATATATATATATATATCGAAAATACTACGCAACGCCTATAAACGAAAATGAACAGTGATTTCGCCTATCCCCATCACCGTCTAAAATTCATCACGCGATCACGATTATCCGGTAATGTTTTATTTTTAAGTTTTTTTTCTACTAATCATAATAAACTGAAATTTGGAGCGTATATTTATCAAATATAGGGGAATCTTGGAAAATTATAAAAAAAATATTTTACAAGAAAAAACTTGACCAAAATACCCCCAAAACGTTTATGGGGTATTTTGGTCAATTGTTTTTTCGTTGATAATGTTTTTTATATTTTTATTAGATGAGCCTCAGTAAGATGTACATACCCTCCAAATTTCAGGTCATTCCAATCTGTATAAAAAAATAAAAAATAAAACACTACCAGACAATCGTGACCGCGTGATGAAATTTAGACGGTGATGAGAGTAGGCGAAATCACTCTTCATATTCACCTATAGGCGTTGAAAAGGATTTTCCATATATATATATATATATATATATATATATATATATATATATATATATATATTGGGCAATGATTTCATGCGACGGTTGCATCATAGTATAATGCAACGACACTACTAGAAAATCATATTTGTGGTATTTGTATGACCCAAAATTTTTCACACACACTCTCTTTATCTCAATAATCAATCTCAAAAAAAAAAAGTTCAATTTGAATTCAAGATTTGGTAAAAAAGAGTCCGCTCCAACAACGAATCTAGACCATTCATTTGGTGAATTTTAAGATCTTAGCCTTATTAATTCAAAATCATTTTTATCTTTTTTAACATCATTCATCTAATCATAATAAAGCCATCTAAAAGATTTGGTAAAGAAAAAAATCCTTCTAAGGCCTATATCTAAGTATCTCACCAAAATGGATGGCCTATATTAATTGGGCTAAAAAAATATTTTCTAAGTTATGTATTCAAATTCTTCTTTTTTGTGATTGTTCATTAGAAAGAAAATAGTGTATATTTCAAAACTTAGATCAAACAAATAGCCCTAACATGATTTTTGAAGGTTGTTGCATCATATTACTATACAACTGTAGAATGAAAATCACTGCCCATATATATATATATATATATATATATATATATATATATATATATATATATATATATATAAAGAGAGAGAGAGAGAGAGAGAGAGCAATGATCCAATGCAACAGTTATATCATAGTATAATGCGATGACACTTCTCGAAAAGCATGTTTGTGGTATTTGTATGACCTCAAATATTGCACACACACTCTCTTTATCTCAATAATCAATCCCCTCAAAAAACAATATTCAATTTGAATCCTAGATATAATCAAAATGAGTCCCCTCCAAAAACTAATCTAGACCATTCATTTTGTGACTTTCAAGATCTTAGCATTTATAAACTCAAAATCATTTTTTTGTTTTTTAACATTGTTCATCTAATGATAATAAAGCCATCCAAAAAATTTGGAAATGAAAAATCCTTCTAAAGTCTAGATCTAAACATATCACCAAAATGAACTGTTTATGTTAATTGGGCTAAAAAAATACTTTATAGGTTGTGTTTTTATTTTTTTGTGATTGTTCATTAGAATGAAAAGAGAGTATTTCAAAACTTGGATCAAACAAATAGTCATAAGATAGTTTTTTAATGTTGCATCGTATTATAATACAATATATATATATATATATATATATATATATATATATATATATATATATATATATATATATATAATACTACAAAACACCTATAGGCGAAAATGAATAGTGATTTCGCCTACCCTCATCAATAGCCAAACTTCATCGCAGGGTCACAGTTGTCCGGTAATATTTTAATTTTTTTTTTTTTCCTTATCGAAATGATTTGAAATTTGGAGCGTGTGTACATCTTAGTGAGGCGCACCTAATAAAAATATGAAAAAAATAATTCACAAAGTATAAATTGATCAAAATACTCCTATAACTTTTTGGGGGTATTTTGATCAATTTATATTTTACGAATTATTTTTTTCATCTTTTTATTAGATACACCTCACTAAGATGTACACACGCTCCAATTTTACGTAATTTAGATTTGTAGAGAAAAAAAATGAAAAATTAAAATACTACAAGACAACTGTGACTGTGTGATGAAGTTTTGATGTTGATGAGGGTAAACAAAATTACTCTTCATTTTCGTCAATAGGCGTTGGGAAGAGTTTTCCTACGGGCTGGATCCACATGACTACATATGCTATCCACAAATTGTAAAGCATCCATCTTTAAGAAGGATGCAAGTAGGTGCTCCATCTAAAATATGAAAATTAATGGTCCAAATGTTTTCTTACTACAATTATTATTTTTAGTTTTTAAAATTTACTTATTTTTTCATATTCATCTCCTGTCCTTAAAACTTTAGTCCAAAAATCCATCTCAAAACTGAATAGTATATAGGGTAAACCTTACAACAGCTATCGAGCTATAATGAATAGTATATAGGTAGAATATGAGCCGTCGGATCTTCATCATACGGTTCAGAATACATATTACTATTTTAATTTTAAGATTTTTTTATATAAATCTGATTAAAATGAAAATTTGGGTGTATACATCTAACATTATTGCGCAACATATAAAAATATTTAAAAAAATTATTTTTAATAATTCAAATGACCAAAATGCCCCTATTACTTTTCAAGGGTATTTCGATCATTTTATATTCTTAGAAATATTTTTTATATATTTTTTATTTGTGGACCCTATTTTTTAGTGCACATGTCTGAAATTTATTATGATCCGATTAATAAAAAATAGTTAAAATTAAAATAGTGATATGCATTGTGAACCGTATGATGAAAAATTGACGGTTCCCATTTCACCTATAACACTATTTATTATAGCTGGCCAGCTATTGTTATCTTTTTTCATATATATATATATATATATATATGAAAACACTACGCAACACTAATAGGCGAAAATGAATAGTGATTTCATTTTGTTTTCTAAAAATCAGAATGACTTGAAATTTGAAGTGTGTATTTATAAAAAACAGGGGAATCTTCAAAAATTATATAAAAAAATACTTTACATAAAAAATAATTGACCAAAATACCCTCGAAAGATTTCTAGGGTATTTTGGTCAATTTAGTTTTTTTCAATAATTTGTTTTATATTTTTATTAGATGCGCATCAATAATATGTACATACCCGCCAAATTTCAGGTCATTCCGATTTGTAAGAAAAAATAAAAAATAAAATACTACAAGACAATCGTGACCGCGCGATGAAATTTGGACGGTGATGAAGGTAGGCAAAATCACTATTTATTTTCATCAAAAGAGCCACTCACCGTTTGATCTTAGATTCGACGTCACAAAGTATTTTATTTTTAGTTTTTTTTTATACAGATTTTATGAATATGAAATTAGGTATGTGTCAACTTCTCAAATGGGGTGCACCTATAAAAAATATTAAAAATAAATTTTAAATAAAATATAATGACCAAAATACCCCTTACAAATTTCAGGGGTTATTGGCTCATTTTATTTTATTAAAAATATTTTTTTTATATTTTTCGCTAGTGCAAGTTTACTAGAGGATTGAATGCTCAAAATTTGGTGTCAAAATAGTTTATAGAAAAAACATTTTAAAAAAAATAGTGTAAGAACCTGACATTGTGATTGGGGCAATCTTAGCCCTCCATTCATAATGGCGGGTTGGATAAGGGGAAGGATATAAGTTTTATATTGTATGGGAAGCATAGAAAGCTCGCCCTATATATATATATATATATATATATATATATATATATATATATATATATATATATATAAGTTACCACAAAATGCTACAAAACGCCTATAGGCAAAAATGAAAAGTGATTTCGCTTACCCTCATCACTATCCAAACTTCAACACGGTCATAGGTTTCCCGTAGTACTTCAATTTTCATATTTTTTTTTACTAATCGGAATAATCTGAAATTTGGAACGTATATACACATTAGTAAATCGAACCTAATAAAAATATGAAAAAACTAATTCGTAAAATATAAATTGACTAAAATAACATCGAAGCTCCAAATTTCAAGTAATTTGAATTTGTAAAAAAAAATGAAAATTGAAATACTACTAGGCAATTGTAACCGTGCGATGAAGTTTTGACGATGATGAGGGTAGGTGAAATCACTATTCATTTTTACCTATAGGAGTTGCGTGGTGTTTCCTACATATATATAGGCAAAAATGAACAGTGATTTTGCCGATGCTCATCACCGTCCAAAGTTCATCGCACTATCACAGCTGTTTGGTAGTGTTTCATGTTTTATTTTTTTACAAATCAAAATGATTTGAATTTTGGAGCTTGTGTTCATCAAAAATAGGAGAATCTAATAAAAATATCATAAGAATAAGACGAAAAATATAAATTGAAAAAATATCCCTGGAAATTTACAGGGGTATTTTGGTCAATTTATATTTTACAAAATATTTTTTATATTTTTATTAGATGCGCCTCACTAAGATATATACACGCTCTAAATTTCAGATCATTCCAATTTATAAAAAAAAATAAAAAATGAAACATTATTGGACAATCGTGGTCGTGCAATGAACTTTGGACACTGATGAGCAAGACGAAATCACTGTTCATTTTCGCCTATATATATATATATATATATATATATATATATATATATATATATATATATATATATATATATATATATGAGATAGGATTCTATGCTTCCCCTACATCACAGAAGTTCTATCCTCCCCCTACTATCTAACCGTCCAATTTTGATCAAAAGAGCCACTTACCGTTTGATCTTATAACCGACGTCTCAAGATATTTTCTTTTTTCTTTTTTTAATACAAATTGTATGAATATGAAATTTGGTATGTGCCATCTTCTCATTGGGTTGCACCTATAAAAAATATTAAAAATAAATTTTCAATAAAAAATAATGATCAAAATACCCCTTGAAGCTTTCAGGGGTATTTGGTTATTTTATTGAAGATATTTTTTTATATTTTTTGCTAGTACGAGTTAAATAGAGTATTGAACGCTCAAAATTTGGTGTGAAAATAGTTTATAGGAAAAAATCAAAAATAAAATAGTATAGAGACGTGACATTGTGGTTGGGGCAATCTTAGCCCTCCAGTCAAAATGGAGGGTTGGATAAGGAGAATATAAGTTTTATGTTGTAGAGTTTTATGTTATAGAGAAAGCATAGAAAGCTTGCCCATATATATATATATATTTATATATACTACAAAACGCTTATAGGCGAAAATGAACAGTGATTTTACCTACCATCATCACCATCCAAACTTCATCGGACGGTCACAGTTGTCTAATACTGTTTCAATTTTCATTTTTTTTTTTACTAATCGGAATAAATTGAAATTTGGAACGTGTGTACATCTTAGTAAAGCGCACCTAATAAAAATATGAAAAAAATAATTCGAAAAATATAAATTGACCAAAATAACCCCAAAGTACTAAATTTCATGTAATTTGGATTTGTAGAAAAAAAATGAAAAATGAAATACTACCGAACAATTGTGACCGTACGATGAAGTTTGGAAGATAATGGTGGTAGACAAAATCACTGTTTATTTTCGCCTATAGGCGTTGCGTGGTATTTTCCTATATATATATATATTTATATAGGCGAACATGAACAGTGATTTTGCTTATGCTCATCACCGTCCAAAGTTCATGGCATTATCACAGTTGTCTAGTAGTGTATCATTTTTCAATTTTTTTTTTTACAAATCGAAATGATTTGAAATTTGGAGCTTGTGTTCATCAAAAAAACAAAAATCTAAAAAAAATAGAAATAAAATAATTTTGAAAAATATAAATTGACAAAATACCCCTGAAATTTATAAGGGTATTTTGGCTAATTTATAGTTTACCACATATTTTTCATATTTTTATTAGATGCGCCTCACTAATGCTCCAATATTTAGATCACTCCAATTTATAGAAAAAAATGAAAAATGAAACACTATCGGACATTCGTGACTTGCGATGAACTTTAAACAGTGATGAGCATAGGCAAAATCACTATTCATTTTCGCCTATAGGCGTTGGGAAGACTTATATATATATATATATATATATATATATATATATATATATATATATATATATATATATATATATATATATATATGAGAAAGGTTTCTATGCTTCCCGTACAACATAGAAGTTCTATCCTCCCCCTACTATCCAGCCGTCCAATTTTGATCAAGAGAGCCACTCACCGTTTGATCTTAGATCCGACTTCTCAAGGTATTTTATTTTTAATTTTTTTAATACAAATTGTATGAATATGAAATTTGGTATGTGCTAACTTCTCATTGAGGCGCACTTATAAAAAATATTAAAACTAATTTTTCGATAAAAAATAATGACCAAAATACCCTTTTAAACTTTCAGAGGTATTTGGTCATTTTATTTTATTGAAATTATTATTTTATATTTTTCGCAAGTGCGAGTTTATTAGAGGATTGAGTGCTCAAAATTTGGTGTCAAAATAGTTTACAGAAAAAAAAATTAAAAATAAAATAGTGTAGAGATGTGACATTGCGATTGGGGCAATCTTAACCCTCCACGCAAAATGGAGGGTTGGATAAGGGGAAGTATATAAGTTTTATCTTGTAGAGGAAACATAGGAAGCTTGACCATATATATATATATATATATATATATATATATATATATATATATATATATATATATATATATATATATATATAAGATACTACAAAACGCCTAAAGGGGAAAATGAACAGTGATTTTGTTTTACCCTCATCACCATCCGAACTTCATCGCACGGTCACAGTTGTCCAGTAGTATTTAAATTTTCATATTTTTTTTTACTAATCAAAATAATATGAAATTTGGAACGTGTGTACATCATAGTAAAACGCACTTAATAAAAATATGAAAAAACTAATTTGTAAAATATAAATTGATCAAAATAACCCTGAAGTTCCAAATTTCAAGTAATTTGGATTTGTAGAAAAAAAATAAAACTTGAAATATTACCGGACAATTGTGACATTGCGATGAAATTTGAACAATGATGAGGGTAGTCAAAATCACTATTCAATTTTACCTATTGGAGTTGCATTGTGTTTTTCTAGATATATATTGGCGAAAATGAATAGTGATTTTACCTATGCTCATCACCGTCAAAAGTTCATCGCACTATCACAGTTGTCTGGTAGTATTTCATTTTTTCTTTTTATTTTCAAATTAAAATGATTTGAAATTTGGAGTTTGTGTTCATAAAAAATAAGAGAATCTAATAAAAATATACAAAAATAATAATTTAAAAAATATAAATTGACAAAATACCCCTAAAAGTTTATGAGGGTATTTTGATCAATTTATATTTTACAAAATATTTTTCATATTTTTATTAGATGCGCCTCAGTAAGATATACACACGTTCTAAATTTCAAATCATTCCAATTTATAGAAAAAAAATGAAAAATAAAACACTATTAGACAATCGTGACCGTGCGATAAACTTTGGACAGTAATGAGCATATATGAAATCACTGTTCATTTTCGCCTATAGGCGTTGGGAAGACTTTTCCATATATATATATATATATATATATATATATATATATATATATATATATATATATATATATATATATATATATATGGAAAAAGTTTATATACTTCCTCTACAACATAAAAGTTCTATCCTCCCCCTACTATCCAGCCATCCAATTTTAATCAAGAGAGCCACTCACCATTTGATCTTAGATCCGACGTCTCAAGGTATTTTATTTTTAGTTTTTTTTTAATACAAATTGTATGAATATGAAATTTGGTATGTGCAATCTTCTCATTGCAGTACACCTATAAAAAAATATTAAAAATAATTTTTCAATAAAAAATAATGATCAAAATACCCCTTGAAACTTTCAAGGGTATTTGGTAATCTTATTTTATTGAAAATATTTTTTTATATTTTTAACTAGTGCTAGTTTAATAGAGGATTGAACGCTCAAAATTTGGTGCCAAAATAGTTTATAGAAAACAAATTAAAAATAAAATAGTATAGTGACGTGACATTGTGATTGGGGCAATCTTAACCCTCCATTCAGAATGGAGGGTTGGATAAGGGGAAGTATATAAGTTTTTTCTTGTCGAGGAAGCATAGAAATCTTGTCTATATATATATATATATATATATATATATATATATATATATATATATATATATAAGATACTACAAAACGGCTATAAGCAAAAATGAACATTGATTTTGTCTACCTTATTACCATCTAAACTTCATCGTACGGTCACAGTTGTCCAGTAGTGTTTCAATTTACATATTTTTTTCACTAATCGAAATAATCTGAAATTTGGAACGTGTATATATCTTAGTAAAACGCGCTTAATAAAAATATTGAAAAAATAATTCGTAAAATAGAAATTGACCAAAATAACCCCAAAGCTGCAAATTTCAAGTAATTTAGATTTGTAAAAAAAAAAAAAAAATTGAAATACTGCCGGATAATTGTGACCGTACGCTGAAATTTGGATGATGATGAGGGCAAACGAAATCACTGTTCATTGTCTCTTATAGGCATTACGTGTGTTTTCTTATATATATAGACAAAAAGGAACAATGATTTTGCCTATGCTCATCACCGTTGTCGGACTGTTTCATTTTTCATTTTTTTTATAAATCAAAATAATTTGAAATTTGGAACTTGTATTCATAATATAAAAAATATATATAAAAAAAATAATTCGAAAAATATAAATTGACAAAATACCCCTGAAAATTTACGGGGGTATTTTGGTTAATTTATATTTTACAAAATATCTTTCATATTTTTATTAAATGCGCCTCAATAAGATATACACATGCTCCAAATTTCAAATCATTCCAAGTTACAGAAAAAAAACTGAAAAATGGCACAATATTGAACAATCGTGACCATACGATAAACTTTAGACGGTTATGAGCATAGGCGAAGTCATTGTTCATTTTCGCCTATAGGCGTTGGGAAGATATATATATATATATATATATATATATATATATATATATATATATATATATATATATATATATATATATATATATATATATATATATATGAAAAATGTTTTTATGCTTCCCCTACAACATAGAAGTTCTATCCTCCCCCTATTATCCAGCCGTCCAATCTTGATCAAGAGAACCACTCACCGTATGATCATAGATCCAATGTCTCAAGGTATTTTTGTTTTTATTTTTTTTAATACAAATTGTGTAAATATGAAATTTAATATGTTCCATCTTCTCATTGGGGAGCACCTATAAAAAGTACTAAATATAATTTTTTGAATAAAAAATAATGATAAAAAAACCCCTTGAAAATTTCAAGGGTATTTGGTCATTTTATTTTATTGAAAATATTTTTTTTTATATTTTTTGTTAGTGCGATTTTAATAGAGGAATGGACGTCTAAAATTTGGTGTCAAAATAGTTCATAGAAAGACTTTTAAAAGTAAAACAGTGTAGAGACGTGACATTGTAATTGAGGCAATCTTAACCCTCCATTCAGAATGGATGGTTGGATAAAGGGAAGGATAGAACATCTATGCTGTAGGAGAAGCATAGAAAGCTTGCCCCACACACACACACACACACACACACACACATATATATATATATATATATATATATATATATATATATATATATATATTTCTTCTCTATTATTTACTCGTAGAGTATTATTACTAAAACTACCAGAAGTTGTTCTATTCGATAGTGTTCTAAACAAATTTGCCATTTTATCTTAGTGTTCTTTCCTTGAGTCAATCGGAAATAGTCCCTACACCTTATGGCCTTCCAGGCTCGCGGTGGTCTTTGGGTCACAGCGACTTTAGGTATGTTAATCAGATAAATGTACAAATTAGTTCAGTTTTCTACTGAATAAACTCGGCTCCGATACCATAAATAGTGGAAGCATAAACATAAATAAGAAAGAGTAACATTCATAAAAATATTCATAAAAAAGAAAGAGCAACATCCATAAGAGTAACATTCATATATAATAACCATGAACAGAAGTATAAAACCAGAACAGAGATAGGCACTTACATAAAGCTCGAAGTAGAGGTAAGAGGCAGAAAACAAAAAAAAAGCTCAAAATAGGGGTGAGAGGCAAAAAACAAACTTGAAGTACTCCTAGTAAGTACTCAGGCTTACAACAATCACTCAGAAATTATAATCACTCAAACTTACAACAATCACTCAGAATACTAAAACCCTAACTATGATATTCAGAAGGAAATCCCGAGGTGTCTTCCTTCTGAGGCAAGATCCTCCTTTTATAAAATAGAATGCATGTATTAGTGTATACATACATATTATATATGCACTTATCCACGCGTAAGGGTACATGTGCATGCGCATATTAGTGTATATATACATCGATAATTGCATATAACAGATAGCAAGTAACTGTATACATATACGCAAAAAAATATGCATATACATATCGTAAATATACACACATCAATCCATACACACCACGCATGTATAATATACATATCTGTGAGTGTCAGTGTTAGTGTTTGTGTGAGTGTGAGTGTGAGTGTGAGTAGTGAGTGTGTCTGTGGGAGTGGGAGTGTGTGTGAGTGTGAGTGTGAGTTGTGAGTGTGTCTGTGTGAGGGTGAGTGTGATTGTGACTGGGAGTGGGAGTGTGAGTGTGTGTGAGTGTGTGAGTGTATGTGACAGTGTGTGTGTGTGTGTGTATGTGAGTGTGTGAGTGTGCCAACGAGTGTGAGTGTGTGAATGTGTGAGTGTCAGTCTGTGTGAGTGAGTGTTAGTGTGAGTGTTAGTGTGAGTATGAGTGTGTGTGTGTGTATGAGTGTGAGTATGAGTGTGAGTGTGAATATGTGTGTGTGTGAGAGAGTGTGGGTAGGAGTACGATTGTACGTTAGTGTGAGTGTGTGTGTAGTATATAAATCAATGTACATTTATACTAATAACTGTATATACTGATAAATAGTGTATATATCGTCATATATATCAATGTAAATAGAAATGAATATATTAATGCACTGTATGTATACAGTTATGCACTTTACACATACACATATATTAGTATATACACAACATATATATACAGACATCACACACACACATAATAATTATATATACAGCAGATAACTAATGTATTGTATGGTTATATGCATCAGAAAATATAAATACACTGAAAACAATGGTATATATTGCTATACATCAATACGTACACAAATTGAGCTAATAAATGTGTATTTCATCGATAATAAGTATATACATAGTCTTATACATTAGTGTATATATAAACCCTTTATATATATGCATATTAGTGTATGTATATACATTTCAATATACATATACACTACTAGCTTTATAAACTGATAATAAGTGTCTATATGGTCATACACATCAATGTATATAGAAATTTATGTATGCACTATCAATGCATAAAGGTGCATGTGCAAGCGCATATCAGTGTGAGTGTGTATGTATGTGTGTGAGTGTGAGTGTGAGTGTGAGTGTGAGTGCAAGTGTAAGTGTAAGTGCGTATATATGTGTGTAGTATATAAATCAGTGTATATATACATTAATAAATGTATAAACTGATAATAAGTGTATATATAATCATGTACATCAATGTATATAGAAATGCATATAATAATGCACTGAAAATATACAGTTGTACACTTTACACATACACACAAATCCGTATATATACATCGTATATATACAGACATCACACACACACATATATATAGTTCATAACAATTTATTGTATGGTTATATGCGAGTGCGAGTGCGAGTGTGAGTGTATGTGAGTGCATGTGTGTGTGTGAGTGTGCGTGTGAGTGTGAGTGCGTGTGCGTGAATGTGAGTGTGAGTGCGTGTTCATAAGTGTGAGTGTGAGTGCGTGTGTGTAGTATATAAATCAATGTACATATATGTTAATAAATGTATAAACTGATAATAAGTTTATATACAATCATATACATCAATATATATAGACATGTATATATTAATGCACTGTACATAAACAATTATGCACTTTACACATACACATAAATCCGTACATACACATCGTATATATACAAACGTCACACACACACATGCACATATCAATGTATTTTTACACATTAGTAACTGTATATATATTGAATAACTAATGTATTGTATGGCTATATGCATCAGTATATAAATATATACACTCTGAAAACAATGATATATATTATTATACATCAATACATACGCAAATTGAGCTAATAACGGCATATATCGCTGATAATAAGTATATACATGGTCATATACCTAAGTGTGAGTGTGAGTATGTGTGTGTGTGTTTGGTGTGCATATGTGTGTGTGTTAAGAAAAAGCCACAAGTAAACCATCAGAAAATTCACACCATATTTGCATGAAAGAAGTAAGAGCAGTAGTACTATACTAGAGAAGAAAGAACCATTAAGCAAATCAAGCTAGCAAGATGAACATATCAAATATCGAATAACGTAAGGAGATCCGCCTTAATGATAAGTTGCATCAGACTTGTTAATTTACAAGAAAACTCAATGAAGATGAAGCTCATCAATAATAATAAAAACAAGTACAAATAAGATAAAAATTATCACAATTGCGTATTTAGCATACCCAATTCATCAAGAGAAAAAACCCATTCTTATGTTTAACTCTATACAAAGTAATATGGAATTTCGCCGAGGCATATCAGATTAGAGGTGAGTATGAGTGTGAGTGTGAGCGTGAGCGTGAGTATGAGTGTGAGTGTGAGTGTGAGCGTGAGCATGAGTGTGTATGTGAGTGCGAGGAGTGTGTGAGTGCGAGTGCGAGTGCGAGTGTGAGTGTGTGTGAGTGCGAGTGTGTGTGTCAATGTATGAGTGTGAGTGTGAGTGTGAGTGTGAGTGTGAGTGTGAGTGTGAGTGTGAGTGTGAGTATGAGAGCGTGTTTGTGTAATATATAAATCAACGTACGTATACGTTAATGAAGGTATAAACTGATAATAAGTGTATAGATGATCATATACATCAATGTATATAGGAATGTATATACTAATGCATTTATATATATAGTTATGCACTTTATACATACACAAAAATCTGTATATACACATCGTATATATATAGACATCACACACACACACACATATCAATGTATTTTTACTCCCTAGAAATTGTATATATAACAAATAAGTAATGTATTATATAGTTATATACATCAGTATATATATATACTTTGAAAACAATGGTACGTTTTGCTATACATCAATGCATATACAAATTGAGCTAATAACTGTATACATCACTGATAATAAGTATACACATGGTCTAATACATTAGTGTAAATATAAACCCTTTATACATATGCATATAAGTGTATGTATATACATTTCAATATACACATACACTAATAACTGTATAAACTGATAATAAGTATCTATATGGTCATACATATCAGTGTATATAGAAATGTATATATGCACTATCAATACGTAAGGGTGCATGTACGTACGATATCAGTGTGAGTGAGTGTGTGTACGTATGTGTGAGTGTGAGTTTAAGTGTGAGTGTGAGTGTGAGTGTGAGTATGAATGCATGTGTGTGTGTATAGTATATAAATCAGTGTACATTATACATTAATAAATGTATAAACTGATAATAAGTATATATATCAATGTATATAGAAATGTATCTAGTAATGTATTGAAAATTTATCGTTATGCACTTTACACATACACACAAATACATGTATACACATCGTATTTATACAGACATCACATACACACACATATGAATGTATTTTTACACACTAGTAACTGTATATATAGCTAATAACTAAAGTGTTGTATGGTTATATGCATCAGTATATATATATACTCTGAAAACAATGGTATGTACTGCTATACATCAATACATACACAAATTGAACTAATAACTGTATATATCACTGATAATAGGTATACACATGGTCTTATACAGAAGCATATATACAAACCCATTCTTATACATTAGTGGGAGTGTGAGTGTGAGTGTGTGTGTGTGTGCAGGCTGTGTATCTTAAGAAAAAGTAAATACAATTGCAAAGCACAAGTAAAGCTCCAAAAAATTCACTCCATAGTTGAATGAAAGAAGCAAGAGATTGTGTGTGTTAAGAAAACATTACTTAATAAAATTGCAAACCACAAGTAAAGCTCTATAAAATTCATTTCGTATTTGCATGAAAGAAGAAAGAGCAATACCATACTAGAGAAGAAAAAACCATTAAGGAAATCATGCGTGCAAGATCAAGATCAAGATCTTAAATATCGAATAACGTAAAGAGATCTGTCTTGATGATAAGTTGCTTTCATGCTTGTTAATTTACAAGAAAACTTGATGAAGATGAAGCTCATCAATATTAATAAAAACAAGTACAAACAAGAAAAAAAATTTACATGGACTATCGCAATTGGGAGAAAAGAAATTGTATATATCACTGGTAATAGGTATATATACATGGTCTTATAAGGTAGTATATATACAGACCCATACTTATATATTTTTGCGAGTGCGAGTGTGAGTGTGTATATCAGTGTATATATACATTGATAACTATATATAATTGATAGCAAGCAATTGTATACATAAACGCATAAACATATAAGTATATACATATCTTATATATACACACATCAGTCCATACACAACACGCATATGTGTAGCATATATCTGTGAGTGCGAGTGTAAGTTGTGAGTATGAGTGTGTGTGTGTGAGTGTGTGTATGTGTGAGTCTGTGTGAGTGTGTGTTAGTGTGTATGAGTGTGAGTGTGTGTAAGTGTGAAAGTGTGTGTGTGTGTGTGTGAGTGCGAGTGTGAGTGTGAGTGAGTGCGAGTGTGAGTGTGAGTGTGTGAGTATGTGTGAGCATGTGTGAGTGTGTGTGAGTGAGTGTGTGTGAGTGTGAGTGAGTGTGAGTGTGAGTGTGAGTGTGAGTGTGAGTGTGAGTGTGAGTGTGAGTGTGAGTGTGAGTGTGAGCGTGAGCGTGAGCGTGAGCGTGTGTATGTGAGTGTGAGTGTGAGTGTGAGAGTGTGAGTTTGTGAGTGTGCGTGTGAATGTGAGTGTGTGAGTGTGAGTGTGGGCGAGTGTGAGTTGTGAGTGTGAGTGTGTGTGTATGTGTGCGCGTGAGTGTGTGAATGTGTGAGTGCAAGTGTGTGTGAGACTCTGATAGTGAATGTGATCGTGACTGTGCCTGTGTGTGAGTGAGTGTGTGTGTGAGTGTGTGTGTGTGTGTGAGTGTGTGTGCGCGTGTGAGTGTGTGTGTGAGTGTGAGTGAGTGAGTGTGTATGCGCGTGTGAGTGTGTGTGTGTGTGTGAGTGTGTGTGTGTGTGTGCGCGTGTGTGTTAAGAAAAAGTTACTTAATGAAATGGGAAACAACAAGTAAAGCTCCAAAAAATTCACTCCATATTTGCATAAAGGAAGCAAGAGTGTGTGTCTTAAGAAAAGTTACATAATAAAATTGCAAACCACAAGTAAAGCTCCAGAAAATTTACTTCTTATTTACATGAAAGAAGAAGTACTATATTAAAAAAGAAAGAACCATTAAGCAAACCAAGTTTTCAAGATCAAGATCGCAAAAACAGGCATAAACATATTAGTATATACATATCGTATATATACACACATCAATCCATACCCAACATGCATATATGTGTAATATATATATCTGAGTGTGAATGTGTGTGAGTGTGAGTGAGTGTGAGTGTGAGTGTGAATGTGAGTGTGAGTGTGAGTGAGTGTGAGTGTGAGTGTGAGTGAGTGTGAGTGTGAGTGTGAGTGTGAGTGTCAGTGTGAGTGTCAGTGTCAGTGTCAGTGTCAGTGTCAGTATGACTGTGACTGTGACTGTGAGTGCAAGTGTCAGTGTCAGTGTCAGTGTCAGTGTCAGTGTCAGTGTCAGTGTCAGTGTCAGTGTGTATGTGAGTGACTGTGTGTGCGTGTGTATGTGAGTGAGTGTGTGAGTGTAAGTGTAAGGGAGAGTGTGAGTGTAAGTGTGTGTGTAGCATATAAATCAGTATACATATACGTTAATAACAGTATAAACTGATAAGTAATGTATATATCGTCATATATGTCAATGTATATAGAAATGTATATGTTGATGCATTATATATATACAGTTATGCACTTTACACATACACATACACACATATCAGTATATTCACATCGTATATATACAGACATCACACATACATATCAATGTATTTTTTACAAACTAATAACTGTATATAAAGCAAATAGCTAATGTTTTGTTTGGTTATATGCATCAGTATAAATATATATACATTGAACATAATGGTATATATTGTTATAAATCAATACGTAGACAAATTGAGCTCAATACTATATATATCACTGATAATAAGTACATACATGAGTCTTATACATTAGTATATATATAAACCTTTATAGATATGCATATGAGTGTGCGTATATACATTTCAGTGTACATATACACTAATAACTGTATAAGCTGAAAATAAGTGTCTATAAGGTCATTTATATCAGTGTATATAGAAATGTATATATGCACTGTCAATGCGTAAGGGTGCATGTGTGTGCGCATATCAGTGTGTATATGACTGATAGCAAGTTTATACATACACGCATAAACATATCAATATATACATATCGGAAATAAATCGTTTTTATTTTGAAAATCGGATGAAAAAATTGGATAAAAAATACGAATTGGTAAAAATACTTCATATAAAGATATCGCTAATATATCGAATTAAGCTAAAAAAATCAGAGTAAACAAATCGGATAAATTTATCATATTAGAAATTTTGAAATTCTAAAAAATAAAATTTTTGTCAAAGCCATCAATTACTAATTCATCTATAAAAACTTTACTAGAATAATATAATTAAGTCAATTAATTTAGATGTCTTGTGACTCTCATCGAATATTAAATATATAGATACTTAATATATACCAAAAAAAGTACCATATAAATCTACCCATTAAATACTTTAAGAAACATCACACATACTTATTACATACAAAAACAAATAAATATACTATAAATTTATTTATTAAATACTTAAACATAACTCCTACTTAGCAGGTACCAAAAAATAAATACACGATTTTTGTTTTGTCACGACAGTTATTTAATTATGGTATGGTGTCTATGGTCACTCCATAACTATGATTAAAGTTTTATAAATTTCTTTAGTTGAAAGAAGTTCATATAAATTTGGGATTTAGATCTATGTTTACTGTGTAAAGAGAAGAAGAAGAACGACGAAGGAAAGGAAGAGAAGAAAATAAGGCTCGGCTCATAGCCATTAGGGTTTATAGCAAGAAGAAGGAAGAAGAAAATAGTTTTCACAAACCCTAATGGAAGGGGCCGCCCTAAGTGATTTTTAGAGAGAGAAAAGAAAGAACCCTAATGGAAGAGGCCTTAACTGATTTTTAAAGAGAGAAAATGAAGATGGGATGCTGATTTAGGAAGATGAAAAGCTGATTTGGAATAGTTTGAAAAGGGTTTTTCTCTCTGATTTGGGATAGTTTGAAGAGGGCTTTTCATTTTCTTGAGGAAACAGAGCTGAAGGATTAAGTTTGGGGAACTAATCCTATAGGTACAATTGCTTGCTCCGGTAAGTTTACAGTTTACACAATCAACAATAAAATATTAATTACTTGATCCTGTAATCACACTCTTTGCTTCTTATTTATCAGTAAAAAATTTGCTTTGAGCTTTAATTTGTGCCATTAACAGTATTTTCATAAAACTAAATATTAATACACTGTATATATACAGTTATGTACTTTACACATACACAGACATCACACACATCAATGTATTTTTCACACACTAGTAATTGTATAAAAAGCCGATAACTAATGTATTCTATGCTTATATACATCAATACATAAACATATAGAGCTGATAACTGTATATATCACTGATAATAAGTATATACATGGCCTTATTACATTAGTGTATATATAAACCCATTCCTATACATTAGTGTGAGTGTGTGTGTGAGAGTGAGTGTGTGAGTGTGTGTGTGAGAGTGAGTGTGTGTGTGTGTGTGTGTGTGTGTGGTGCATGTGTGCGGGTAAAGAAAAAGTTCTGTAATAAAATTGCAAAAACACAAGTAAAGCTCCAAAAAATTAACTCCATATTTGTATGAAAGAAGCAAGACTGTGTGTGTGTTAAGATAAAGTTTCTTAATAAAATTGCAAGCCACAAGTAAAGCTCTAGAAAATTCACACTATATTTGCATGAAAGAAGCAAGAGCAATACTATAATAGAGAAGAAAGAACCATCAAGCAAATCAAGCTTGCAATATCAAGATCTCAAATATCGAATAACGTAAAGAGATCCGCCTCTATGATAAGTTGCTTTCGTGCTTGTTGATTTACAAGAAAACTCAATGAAGATGAAGCCCATCAATAATAATAAAAAACAAGTACAAATAAGATAAAAAATTTACATGGACTATCACAATAGGGTATTCAACATACCCAATTCATCAAGAGAAGAAACCCATTCTTATGCCTAATTCTATACAAAGTAATAAGGAATTTCGCAATTGCATATTTGATTACAAGCAATAGTATATATATTTGTGAGTGTGAGTGTGAGTGTGAGTGTGTAACTGTCAATGTCAGTGTGAGTGCAAGTGAGAGTGAGAGTGCTGGTGCGAGTGCGAGTGTGAGTGTAAGTGTGAGTGTGTGTGTGTATATGAGTGAGTGAGTGTGAGTGTGAGTGTGAGTGTGAGTGTGAGTGTGAGTGTGAGGGTGAGGGTGAGGGTGAGAGTGAGTGTGACAGTGAGTCTGTGTAGTATATAAATCAGTGTACATATACGTTAATAAAGGTATATAGAAATAATAAGTGTATATATGGTCATATACATCATCGTATATATTAATGTATTGTATATATATAGTTATGCACTTTACACATACACACAAATCCGTATATACACATCATATAAATACAGACATCACACACACATAGCAATGTATTTTTACATACTAATAATTGTATATATAGCTTATATCTAATGTATTATATGGTTATATGCATCAGTATTTATATATATACTCTGAAAAGAATGGTATCTATTGATATACATCAATACGTACACAAATTGAGCTAATAATTATATATATCACTAATAATAAGTACACATATGGTCTTATATATTAGTATATATATATAAACCCAATACAGATATGCACATGAGTGAGTATATACATATCAATGTACATAAACACCAATAACTGTATAAACTGATAAGAAGTGTCCATAAGGTCATACATATCAGTGTCTATAAGAATGTACGTATGCCCTATCAATGCGTAAGGGTGCATGTGTAGGCGCATATCAGTGTTTATATAACTGATAGGAAGTTTATACATACACGCAAAAACATATCAGTATATACATATCGTAACTATATATATATATATATATATGTATATATATATATATGTAAAGTGCTAATAAATGTCTATATGGTCATATATATCAGTATATATTATGCATGTATTAGTGCAAACATATACCATACATACGCACTTATCAATGCGTAAGGGTACGTGTGCGTGCAGGTATCATTATATACATACATTGATAGTTGTATATAACTGATAGCAAACAACTGTATATATACGTGCATAAACATATCATAGTATATATACACACATCAGTCCATACACAACATGTGTATAAGTGTACTATATATCTGAGTGTGAATGTGAGCATGAGCGTGAATGTGTGAGAGTGAGCGTGTGTGAGTGTATGAGTATGTGTGTGTGAGTGTGTGTGAGTGTGAGTGTGTGTGTGTGTTCGTGTGAGTGTGAGTGTATGTGAGTGTGAGTGTGTATGTGTGTATCTGAGTGTGAGAGTGAGTGTGAGTGTGAGTGTGAGTGTGAGAGTGAGACTGAGTGTGAGTGTGAATGTGAATGTGAGTGTGAGTGTGTGTTAAGAAAGAGTTACTTAATACAATTGCAAACCACAAATAATACTCTAGAAAATTCACTCCATATTTGCATGAAAGAAGAAAGAGTGTGTGTGTGTTAAGAAAAAGTTACTTAATGAAGCGTGTGTGTGTGTTAAGAGAGTGTGTGTATTAAGAAAAATTTACTTAATAAAATTGCAAACCACAAGTAAAGTTTCAGAAAATTCACTCCATTTTTTGCATGAAAGAAGCAAGATAAGTACTATACTAGAGAAGAAAGAACCATTAATCA
>NC_142348.1:23507500-23512500 GCF_054954075.1 Amborella trichopoda | reverse complement strand
AAGTTTATAGTTTACACAATCAACAATAAAATATTGATTACTTGGTCATGTAGTCACACTCTCTACTTCTTATTTATCAGTAAAAAATTATGCTATGAGCTTTAATTTGTGCCATTAACAGTATTTTCATAACAGTAAATATTAATACACTGTATATATACAGTTATGAACTTTTACACATACACAGAAATCCATATATACACATTGTATATATATACAGACGTCACACACACATCAATGTATTTTTCACACACTAGTAATTGTACATGTAGCCGATAACTAATGTATTCCATGCTTATATACATCAACACATAAACATATAGAGCTGATAACTATATATATCACTGATAATAAGTATATACATGGCCTTATACATTAGCGTATATATAAACCCATTCCTATAAATTAGTGTGAGTGTGAGTGTGAGACTGAGTGTGAGTGTGAGTGTGTGTGTGTGTGTGCGTGTTAAGAAAAAGTTACTTAATAAAATTGCAAGCCACAAGTAAAGCTCTAGAAAATTCACACTATATTTTCATGAAAGAAGCAAGAGCAATACTATAATAGAGAAGAAAGAACCATCAAGCAAATCAAACATGAAATATCAAGATCTCAAATATCGAATAACGTAAAGAGATCCGCATCTATGATAAGTTGCTTTCGTGCTTCTTGATTTACAAGAAAACTCAATGAAGATGAAGCTCATCAATAATAATAATAAACAAGTACAAATAAGATAAAAAATTTACATGGACTATCACAATAGGGTAATCAACATTCCCAATTCATCAAGAGAAGAAACCCATTCTTATGCCTAATTCTATACAAAGTAATAAGGAATTTCGCAATTGTATATCTGATTACAAGCGATAGTATATATATTTGTGAGTGTGAGTGCGAGTGTTTATAAGTGTCAGTGTCAGTGTCAGTGTGAGTGCGAGTGAGAGTGAGAGTGAGAGTGAGAGTGAGAGTGCGAGTGCGAGTGTGAGTGTATGTGTGTATGAGTGAGGGAGTGTGAGTGTGAGTGTGAGTGTGAGTGTGAAGGTGAGGGTGAGAGTCAGTGTGACTGTGAGTGTGTGTAGTATATAAATCAGTGTACATATACGTTAATAAAGATATATAGTAATAATAAGTGTATATATAGTCATATACATCAACGTATATATTAATGTAATGTAAATATATAGTTATGCACTTTACACATACACAAATCTGTATATACACATCATATACATATAGACATCACACACACACATATCAATGTATTTTTACATACTAATAATTGTATATATAGCTTATAACTAATGTATTATATGGTTATATGCATCAGTATATATATATCTACTCTGAAAAGAATGGTATCTATTGATATACATCAATACGTATACAAATTGAGCTAATAATTATATATATCACTGATAATAAGTACACATATGGTCTTATATATTAGTGTATATATAAACCCAATACAGATATGCACATGAGTGAGTATATACATATCAGTGTACATAAACACCAACAACTGTATAAACCGATAAGAAGTGTCCATAGGGTCATACATATCAGTGAATATAAAAATGTACGTATGCCCTATCAATGCGTAAGGGTGCATGTGCGGGCGCATATCAGTGTTTATATAACTGATAGGAAGTTTATACCTACACGTAAAAACATATCACCATATACATATCGTATATATGCACACTATGTATATATATATGTAAAGTGCTAATAAATGTCTATATGGTCATATATATCTGTATATAGTATGCATGTATTAGTGTAAACATATACAGTACATTGCACTTATCAATGGGTAAGGGTGCATGTGCGTGCATGTGTCATTATATACATACATTGATAATTGTATATAACTGATAGCAAACAACTGTATACATACATGCATAAACACATCATAGTATATATACACACATCAGTCCATACACAACATGCGTAAAGTGTACTATATATCTGAGTGTGAATGTGAGCATGAGCGTGAATGTGCGAGAGTGAGCGTGTGTGAGTGTATGAGTATGTGCGTGTGAGTGTCAATACTAGTGTTAGTGTGTGTGGTGAGTGTGTGTTCGTGTGAATGTGAGTGTGTGTGAGTGTGAGTGTATATGTGTGTGTGTCTGAGTGTGAGAGTGAGTGTGTGTGAGTGAGTGTGAGTGTGAGTGTGAGTGTGAGTGTGAGTGTGAGTGTGAGTGTGAGTGTGAGTGTGAGAGTGAGAGTGAGTGTGAATGTGGATGTGAGTGTGAGTGTGTGTGTGTATGTGGTGAGTGTTAAGAAAAAGTTACTTAATATAATTGCAAACCACAAGTAATACTCTAGAAAATTCACTCCATATTTGCATGAAAGAAGAAAGAGTGTGTGTGTGTTAAAAAAAGTTACTTAATAAAGAGTGTGTGTGTTAAGAGTGTGTGTGTATTAAGAAAAAGTTTCTTAATAAAATTGCAAACCACAAGTAAAGTTTCAAAAAATTCACTCCATTTTTGCATGAAAGAAGCAAGATAAGTACTTTACTTAACTGATAGCTAGTTTATACATACACGTATAAACATATCAGTTTATACATATCATATATAGACACACTGTATATATATATTTATATATAAACTGTTAATATATGTTTATATGGTCATATATTTCAGTGTATATAGAATTCATGTATAAGTGTATGCATACACAATATATACGCACTTATCAACGCGTATGGGTGCATGTATGTGCACATATCAGTATATATATATATATATATATATTGATAATTGTATACAACTGATAGCAAGCAACTGTATACATACACGCATAAACATATCAGTATATGTATCTCGTATATATACACACAACAGTCCATACAAAACACGCATATATGTGTAGTATATATCTGAGTGTGAGTGTAACTATGACAGTGACTGTGACTGTGACTGTGAGTGTGAGTTACGAGTGTGAGTGTATGCATGAGTGTGAGGGTGCGTGAGTGTGTGTGAGTGTGAGTGTGTGAGTGTGAGTGTGTGAATGTGGGAGTGTGAGTCTATGTGAGTGTGAGTGTGAGTGTGAGTGTGAGTATGAGTGTGTGTGTGTGTGAGTATGAGTGTGTGTGTGTGTGAGTGTGAGCGTGTGAATGTGGGAGTGTGAGTCTGTGAGTGTGAGTGTGTGTATGTGTGTGTGAGTATGAGTGTGTGTGTGTGTGTGTGAGTGTGAGTGTGTGTGTCATTGTGAGTGTGAGTGAGTGTGAGTATGAGTGTGAGTGTGAGTGTGAGTGTATGAGCTTGTGTGTGAACGGGTGTGAATGTGAGTGCGTGCGTGAATGTGAGTGTGAGTGAGTGAAAGTGAGAGTGAGAGTGACAGTGAGTGTGTGTGTGTATGAGTATGAGTGTGAGTGTGAGTGTGAGTGTGAGTGTGTGTATGAGTGTGTGTGAGTGTGGGTGTGTGAGTGCGAGTGTGAATGTGAGTGTGAGTGTGAGTGTGAGTGTATGTGTGTGTGAGTGTGGGTGTGTGTGTATGTGGGTGTGGGTGTGAGTGTGAGTGTGAGTGTGAGTGTGAGCGTGAGTGTGAGTGCAAGTGTGAGTGTGTGTGCGAGTGTATGAGTGAGAGTGTGAGTGTGTGTGTGTGCGAGAGTGTGTGAGTGTGTGCTTATGTGAGTGTGTGAGTGTGTGCGTATGTGAGTGTGTTTGTGAGTGTGTGTGGTGTGTGTGTGTGCCTGTGTTAAGAAAAAGTTACTTAATAAAATTGGAAACCAAAAGTAATGCTCCAGAAAATTCACTCCATAGTTGCATGAAAGAAGCAAGAGTATGTGTGTGTTAAGAACAAGTAACTTAATAAAATTGCAAACCACAAGTAAAGCTCCAGAAAATTCACTTCATATTTGCATCAAAGAAGCAAGAGTTTGTGTGTGTTAAGAAAAAGTTAATAAAATTGCAAACCACAAGAAAAGCTTCTGAAATTTTACTCCATATTTGCATGAAAGAAGAAAGAGCGGTAGTATACTAGAGAAAAAAGAACCATTAAGCAAATCAAGATTGCAGGATCAAGATCTCGTATATAGAATAACGTAAAGAGATCCACCTCTATGATAACTTGCTTTCATGGTTGTTGATTTACGAGAAAACTCAATGAAAAAAAATTTACATGGACTATCACAATTGGGTATTTAACATACCCGATTCATCAAGAGAAGAAACCCATTCTTATGCCTAATTCTATACAAAGTAATATAAAATTTCGCGAGGCATATCAGATTAGAGGTGATAGTATATATATTTGTGAGAATCAGTGTGATTGTGAGTGAGTGTGAGTGTGAGTGTGAGTGTGAGGGTGAATGTGAGTGCGTGTGTGAGTAGTATAAAAATCAGTGTACGTATACGTCAATAAAGGCATAAACTGTATAAACTGATAACATTCGCTAATAACTGTATGAACTGATAATAAGTGTTTATATAATTATATATATCAGTATATATAAAAATGTATGTATGCATTATCAATACGTAAGTGTGCATGTGTGTGCGCATATCAGTGTTTATAGATAGCAAGTGTATACATACATAAACATATCAGTATATACATATCTTTTATAGACACACTGTATATATATATATATATAAAAGCTATTAATAAGTGTCTCAATGATCATATATATTAATGTATATAGAATGCATGTATTAGCATACACATACACAATATATATGCACTTATTAATGCATAACGGTGCATGTGTGTGTGCATATATGTGTATATATCCATTGCTAATTGTACATAATTGATAGCAAGCAAATGTATATATACTCGCATAAACATATCAGTATAAACACATCGTATATATTCACATATCAGTCCATACACAACACATAAACACGTATAGTATATATATCTGTGAGTGTGAGTGTGAGTGTGAGTGTGAGTGTGAGTGTGTATTTGTCTATGTGTGTATGAGTGTGAGTGGTGAGTGTGAGTGTAAGTGTGAGTGAGTGTGTGTAGTATATAAATTAATGTAGATATAC